>NW_006431805.1:310057-328920 GCF_000325575.1 Pteropus alecto | reverse complement strand
TGGTTACCGGAGGACTATAGAGTCGTGGTTACTGGGGGGGTGGGGGAGGAGAGGGAGGTAGATGGGGTAAAGGGGGTCAAATATGGGGAGATAGGGGGAAGGTGAAGTGGGTAAAGGGGATCAAATATATTGTAGCTGAAGGAAACTGGACTTTGGGTGGTGAACACACAATAGAATATACAGATGTCAAATGATAATGTGCACCTGAAAATTATATAATTGTATTAACTAATGTTACCCCAATAAATTTAATATTTTTTTAATTTTAAAAAATAAACAATTGTAAATAATTTTAAAAAATAAAAATTAAAACAGAAAGAAAATCAAAGAATGTACCAATGCTGATTTGAAGGAATGCAGGTGGATTCTAGATGCCAAGAGCAACCATGGGCTAACAACCATCAAGGAAACAGGCACACAAGTCACACAATTGAAATAAATTCGATTCTGTCAACAACTTGAATAAGTTTGTGAGCAGATTCAGAGCTTCAAGATAGATGCCGAACCTAACACTTTCATTTTAACCTTGTAAGGCTCTGAGAACTGAATGAAGCCCTTCCAGACTTCTGACATACAGACAGTGAGATAATAAATTAGTGTTGTTTTAAGTTGCTAAATTTGAGGCTATTGGTTACAAAGTGACAGAAAACTAGAATAGGACTTTTACCATTGTTAAACTGTGTAACCTCTGGCAAATTACATGACTGTTCTAGATGTGTGTTGTTTTTTGTTTTTTGTTTTTTTTCACTTTAAGATTAGAGTTGTAAATAAAATAATCTATGATTCTGGTTATTAGAACTAAGTTATATTTGTGATCACATGCACATAATTCATTAACTTCAAAGTATACATAGTTTTCTACTTTCTCATCTGTCTATTTTAGCTTATCTTTTAAGTTACTGGATTGGTTCTATGGAAAATCTCCCCGAAGGAGCAAATTATGTGCATAGTACCAGAGTATTATCCTCACCTGATAGCAGTATGTAGATAATTAGTCAATATATATGAACACTGGTTTGAATAGTTAAAAGTGATATACACTTAAAAGGAAATTCTGACACATGCTACAACATGGATGAAACTTGAAAATACTATGCTAAATGAAATAAGGCAGACACAAAAAGACAAACACTAAATGATTCCTCTTATATGAGGTATTTAGAATAGTTTAACTCAGAAACAGAAAGCAAAAATGTGTTTCCCAGTGGGTAGGGTAAGGGAAAAGAAGAGTTGTTTAACAGGTGTAGTTTTGGTTTTGCAAGACAAAAAAGTTCTGGAGATCTGATGCACACTATTATGAATATAGCTAACACTACTGAACTGTACACTTAAAATGTTGTGAATGGTACATTTTATGTGACATGTATTTTACCACAATTTAAAAAAAAAATGTTGTACCAATGTAAGAGGGTATTGTTACAATGGTTCCAGTTAATAACGGAGCTACAATTTCCACTGAAATCATTTCAAATCCAAAAAAAAAAATCTAGCTAGAGATTATATCCTACAGTTTACATATTAGAAAAGTACTTTTCTCATCTGAATGCAAATACTAAAAGAATGACCAACTCTCCCAACCCTCTCCTACTACATACTTAATTTACATCCTGAGAAGTCCTTACCTGTAAGGCAGCATTTAAAAGTTCAAACTTCACATTTTAATTTCAAAATTCTACTTTTTCTTGAAGTAACTGTAATACATGTAATATATGTTTACAGACAGATTTCTTTCTCATTTTCCTTTCCCCATTTCTTACTTTGACAGGAAAACATTTTTAGGTATCCCCGCAAAAAACCTCTGCCCCACATCTTTTTCCTTCTTTGAAATAATAAAGACAATTTTCATCAAAGTCCAAATATATCATAGCAGTTGACTAGTAAATCAAGAACTAAATTCTAATTTTTTGTTAGTGATTATGGCATAATGATGGATAAGTTATTAGACTTCAATAAATGAGTATTTACTGAAGATCTTTAAGACTGCCATGGCAGTGAACATGCTTATGAATAACTGGATGGTCTCATACTGTTCCCTGTCCTCCGTCATTTTCATTTTGAAGTCAGGTAAATTTGGGTAGATTCAAATATCACAAGTAAAACTTGTGACACTGAAACCTGTATGCAGATTAACACGCTTTTCCAGAAAGTTACTTTTCTTCCTAAATTATGGTTTCCATGAGGCAGCACAATTCAATAGATCATCAATGGACGATGAACTTAGAAACTCTGATCGAATTTATCTGTGCCATTGATTGGGTTCGTGACCCTGAGAAACTCGATCTCTCCATGCTTCAGTTTCATCATCTGCTAAATGGTAACAAGATGATTTTATTCAAGGAATTTTCAGTAATTGAAAACTCCTCTCTCTAAAATCCTCCAAAATAAAATAATGTGCAAGAAGAGAAAAACAAAACAAAACGATGTGTGAGCATCTTTGAGCAGAATTTTCCCATTTAAATAGATTTTCACTTTATACAACAGTGGTATGTTGCACCATACAATTACTTTGTTAATGTTTTTATTGAGATGTCCTTGAAGCTCTATTTTTTTTCAGTGTTCTAAATCAAAACTACTATCACTTTCAGCATTCAATTCTTCAAAATATCCTTTTATTTTTCTCTCTTTACATAAACAAACTTAACAAATCCAACAGCTATTAAAGATAATTTTCCTATTTCCTTCTAGCTTCCCCTCATCCAGTATGAATAACCTCTTCCTATAAAAAAGAAACTTTTTTCTAAAAACATGGTATTTTCCCCCCATACTTATAACTTGTGTCTTTTCTTTAACCATAGAAAAATTAAAATCCATGTAATTTTCATATTTAAGAATCTGCTTTTTAATGTTCCCTCATGAGTACATTTGATTCCCACTAGAAAGTTATTACCACTTATCAAAGCAAAATAAAATTAGTAGCACCCATGGCTAATGTGAGTCTTCATTTCTGGTGAAGATCTCTGACATTATTGATGACAATTTGATCCTATAGTTCCTAATAGCAACAAGACAAGGTTGCTAAAAGGGTAACATGATCCAGTTCTTTAAAAGTGACTTCCAATTAACACAAGATAAACTTGAATGCAAATTCCACCATTTTATCCATAAATGAGTTTTAGATTCTAATCCTATACAGGCCTATGAGAATATGATAGACTGTTGTCGGCACATTCCCGATAGCTAAACCCATGGTCAGAAAAGTTTGCTGACACAATTCAACATGGAAAACCACAGTTTTGCCGTGAGAAAATGAGCATATACACACTCTTATGTTCACCGTTTAACACTTGGAAGCACAAAATTTATTCCCAACTACAGGAAGAAAGAGGGAGTAAAAATATATATATTTAAAAACTTACAAAGTTTACATGAGGGAATTGTATTTGTAAATAAAAAACGAGAATATGTATTTATTCTGTGTTTTTGCTTTTACTTTTTGTATCATGCCTTTATCTAGTCCATTACTCTTATATTGATATTATTATAATTATTCTACAAAATGTACTTTTTGTGACAGAATCTCACAGTGTATGTGTTCACTGTCTTTGGACTTTCTCTTTCTGGAGGTTATTTATTTTCTGCTTTCAGAGAATGCTATTTTCTAGCACAACAAGCTAGACAATAACAAATATGCTGTTAAATAATACCACCTCAAGGCAAGAGGATAGAGATAGAAATAAACTTTTATATTCTAAAATCAAAAGTGTTTCATCGCTGACAAGTTTTTCTAAGATAAATTCACCTAACACGTTCTTATTTCATAATTGCTAAATACAATTTAAAGCTTACACTAAGTAGTAAAAACCTGTTGAATGTTTTTCCTTTTTGAGATAGAGTATTTATCAAGGTCAAAACCACAGAAGATTGATTTAAAGTTCTTAAACACTTTGGGCAATTTAACTCCATCAAAGGGATGTACTGAAGCAATGAAACATCTACCTCATGAAACAGCTGGTGATGACCATACTCTAACCTTCCTTCCATCTTCAGAGCAGCAAGGCATTTCTTGAATGTGTACAACACTTTCATCCTTTTAGGCATTGTAAAAATGTAAATTAAATTCATCTCAGCATCATGGAAAAGTAAGCAGTTTGCCCCATTCTTCCTATTGCCAAAAAAAAAAAAAAAACCTAAATGTAAACAGAATCGCTACTTGTCTAGACTCTCAATTTCTTGTTGATAGGGGATGTATCTTATTGTATAGGTTTTGCTTTATTGTGCCTAACATAGTTCTTTATACAAAGTAAACATCAACTAGGAAGGAAAGAAGGAAGGAAGGAGGGAAGGAAGGAAGGAAGGAAGGTAAATAGTAACCTGATACCAAAGCAATGGATATTGGATTTAAAGAGAATACAGACAAAATCATGATATTCAGGAGTCAAATGTATGTATGTGTATATATGTACATACACTGAAAATCAGGACCCAAGTGAGATAAAAAGACCCTGAATTGAATCACCACTCACTCTGTCATCTGTGCTCTGAAAGCAATGATGAACTTGATCCAACTTGTATGAGCCTGCGAGCACCACTGTGTGCATCAACTCTTAACTTCGCATTGAGGGTCTCAGGTTGGTAGCTTGACATAGGCCCCCATGAGAGTGTTTACACCATGGAAATCAGCAAATACTACAAATAAGGGCTCCATTCCCACCCTATCCCCCAGCCAGTTGTTAAACATTTACTAGCACACAACTGACTAAAAGAAAAACATTGTTGTCATGTTTTCTAAATCAAATAATTCTTCATTTGATCTTGCCATTTGCATTTTTTTATATGATTGAAGATAAAACCATTATATCTGCAATGAAAAATCACAAAGAAGATGTTGTAAAGTATCCGATATTAGTAACTCTTATGTATGGAAACATATCTATGTACCAAAATGTATGGAAAGCTGTTTTGCTAAACATATCTATGTATCAAGATGTATAGAAAGCTGATTTTAGTAGTCATGCAAATGAGAATCATTTAGTGGCATGAAAGTATTGCAACAGATTTAAAACTGCCATTATTATCTCTAGTCTCTTGGGTCATCTAACCCCTACGGAATCCATTTCTCTATATTTGTAAGCTGAAGATTCTAGCTTAAATGACTTCTGTCTCTTATATTTAATATTATAGGATATTTGTAATAATACCATGGGACCCTCATCTGCCTCCATACAGTCAATTTTTCTTTTATACAGGAGGAAATAGCTGTCAGGATGGCTTATGGAGAATTCAATAGCAACTCCCACTCCTTTGGAATCTGTTTCCTCATTTAATTTTCCTACATTATCAAGAATTCTCCTTTTTTATACAACAGTAAATGGGTAGCAAAATAAACCAATTCCATTCTGAGCAATGTTGTCCTTACTTCCAGTTAAAATTAGCTATTTTTAATTTAATTTTTAAAAAATAATCTAGGTAGAATATTTCAAAAGAAATAAACAGCCTATCCACATACAGGTAGTTAATGGACAATGTTACTAGTTAAGATATTTGATGTGATGCAGATATTTAAGATGCTGATCATTCTTTAAAGCTCTCTAAGTATATATTATCAAAGAAATACAAAGCAAGTAACTTATCAGCCTCTATAACCAGAAACAAATATTTATAAGTAATATATCAATCAAAACTGACTCAGTTGGGAATGACAAAAACAAGAATTAATTAATTTAAATATTTCAGAATCTGAAATCATACACTTCAAAGAGAAATACTATTCAACAGGCAGGCAAAAATTAAACATTCAAGCACTAAAGAGAAAATGTTGGCATATGAATAAAACAATTTCAGTCATCTCTATAATTTCTTATAATTCATAAAAATTATGGCAATTCATAACTGTAAAACAGGTATGATTCTTACTTAAATTAAAAATCCAAAATAAAAACATGTAATAAAAAATGAATGTTAAGTAACTACTGGTTTCCTAAGCAAGGACTATATTCTAAGGAATGATTCACAATATGTATATTCCCACTTTGGAAAGTGCAGATAATGTGATGTGCAGAAATAAAAATCATTTCCAGAACATGAACATGCTAATAGAGTGTCTATGCCAGGAACTTAGCTGTTGATATTATTGTAAATCATCTACCCGTAATGTAAATATGTTTGCAATGTCATTGTTCAGGCATAGGCTAATATTATAATCACTCACTTTCATTCGCCTCTTTAATATGGATAGATTTAGGTATTAAAGAAATAGTTTATCAAAGTTCTAACATTGATAAGCATTTTACTTCTTTCATTTAAACTGTGCTTTTATTATAAGTTATAACTGAAATATAGAAGTTTTATCTATATATCAAATATGCTTTATTTTATACTATTATGCAGTATAAAATAGTAATAATAATCAATAATGATTTCTAACACTGAAAACTTATGTGCCAAGCACTTTTTGAATCTTTATATATATTAACTTTATTTCCAATTTTACAAGGTGAGCACTATTATTGTTCCATTTTCCAAAAGAGAAGCATGAATCAAAGATGAATTAAATAATTTACACAAGGTCATACAGCTCAAATTCTTATTTGCCTATATGAGTCTAGAGCTGTGCTCCTCAGTTAAGGTAACCATCAGGCTCATGTGGCTGTTGAGCACTGTGTAACTAAAATACACACTAGGTTTTAAAGTCTTGGTATAAAAATAATACTGCAAAATATGTCATTAATATTTTTATATTATTACATGTTGCAATGATATTACTTCGGATATATTGGGGTCAATAAAACATTGTTAAAATTAATTCCACCTATTTATTTTTACTTTTAAAATGTCACACTAGAAAAGTTAAAGTTATACATGGGGGCCACATTTGTGGTGCACATCATATTTCTATTGGACAATACCAGTCTAGAATATATGTCTCTGTAAATATTGTGCATCAAACGATGTTCCTGTTTTTTTAAATCTCATTTCATTGACATAAAACAAAAGAAGAGTCTCTGAAAAAGACAAGATTAAGTGAAGAGAGATAAAGGTATCACTTGGTGAATCAGAGATAGAGAAGAAATATGCAAAGTAGTTTATAACAGAAAAAATACAAAATTAAGTATATTGATTGGAAGATGTTGATGTTAGAAGATAGGTACCCAATTATAGCTCTGAAGTTACAACACTTTACTTGTTCATTTTACTCGTCTTCATTGTGACATTTCTTATATCCTAGTCTGATATTCTCAGGTAACTCTCTAATTTAGACTTTAATTAATGTTTTATTTTCCTAACCATATTTCAAGTACTTTGAGGGTGCCTGCAGCTTTATATTTACTTACATATATCATTTATGCTAAAAAAAAACAAAAAAACAAAACTGCTTGACTTTTAGTAGGTACTCATTAACTACTTGTGGGTTTTAAAAATTGACACAGAAAAGAAAACTTATAATTTAAAGGCAATTACAAAGCAAGAGCAGTCCTTAACAAATAAATAAATAAATAAATAAATAAATAAAATCTAGTGTTCGATTCCTTTCATCTTTTGCAAAAGCTTTGTTCCATGTATGCAAAATGTCCAGCTTTGTCTTCCTGTAACTTTGTTATATGATTTGGTAACACACAGCAAAATGGGTTTCATTGCCATTCAGAAATAAGCAGAGATCAACAACCATGGTCAGGCTAGAGCAGGGCCAACACTCTCTATTTAGGCCACACTAATAGTCTGAGAGATCCTTGTGGCCTTCTAAGTCAAAAGGCATGAAATAGACCTCCAAGAATTATGACCAGAGTTTGACGTTGGGGCCCTGCTTTGGACAGATCGCTTGTCAGGGCAATCAAGATTGCTTCTATCTTAGTCTCCTAAAATCCAAGTGAAAAGGTCTCTAGAAACTGATGAAGCTGTCCATCTCATATCCTTCACCTATCTGTTGCATTACTATTATAAAGGCTATTACTCGCTGCAGTTGTGTGACACAGAAACACAGAAGTTTTAAATTCGTTTGATATCACTTAGATGAGATGTTAAGCCTATTGCCAGCTGTACCTAGGAAAATCATTTGATAATAGGAAAGTCATTTAACTTGTATACATCTCAGAGTCTTAATCAGAAAATCATAAGTATTAACTCCTACCTCTTAGAGTTGTATTAATGACACGCACACACACACACACACACACACATACACACACCAGCACACAGGGGCAGCGGGGAGAGAGGGAGAACGAATATGCCTGCAGAATGGTGTCTAGTACTTAGTATTTAATATAGTACTTAATAATTTGACAGCTATTATTGGTAATAGTGGTGTAATTAAGAATCTTATAACTTAAATCAGTAAAGTTTATTGAATTGGTCTAATATTTTGCTTTTACTGTAATATATAGTATGCAATGAATATCATAGTTTGCTTTTCCTAAACTTCTTATCTATATTGTTTATATAAAATTCCTTAGAACTCCATAAGCAGCATAAAGTTTTAAACCACAAATGATAGTCTATGAGAAAAATACTACTCATGGTTCACTCAGTGTTAATGTCACCTTTTTTCTTCCTTATCAAACTTAACTCAAGAAAAATACAGATATATTTACCAGCTCAGTTCAGGAAACTAAGGCAATGAGGAAAATCATTTAAACTGGTTTTAAAGACAGTTGTGTTGTAGAAGAAAAACTTAAATATATCCATATCTCCTAAGGAATATAGTACACATAACTGGCAATACTTAATACAAGTTTTAGAATATTATGCTTGTTTCACTTGTTTCTTCATTTTTATTTTTCTTTAAATAACACAAGAGTAGGAGAGTTTGCCATTTGAAAAATAAAAATAATATGTGGGTTGTTTTTTTATTGAAAAAATATAGAGGATACATTGATGTTTGAAAACACGTGTAGTCAATATATATTTTATTGAAATGAAAAATGTAAGTTATATGGAATTTAGTAAAACTTCCTTAATTTGCTGATTAATAAACTGAAAGCCAAGAGAGATGAGGTGATCAGGTAAAGGTTACCCAACAAGTAAGGTATAGAGTCAAAGCTAAGACCTTGTTCTATTGCCTCTGTTTTATCAACTGCACCGTACTGACTGTCATTTTTGCATAATCTTTCTTAAATTTTGACAGCATCCTTTTAACACTTATAAAGAGAATGTTTTAAAAATGCTTTCACTGTTTTTATGGTCAAAATACAGTTTCAAAATATTTCCAAAGGATGATGGGTGGGAAGGAGAAAGACTCTTTCTGTGAAAATAAAGGGTGGAAACATCTTGAAAATGTCATAAAAATATTTGGATGTCTTAACAGCCTTAAAGAAAACATTTATTTTGGCCACAGTGACTAAAACATTTGCTTCCTTTGGAAATGTTTGCTGCCAAAATAAAGGTTTGTTTTTTGTTTTGTTTTGTTTTTTTTCCATATAGAAGCAAACATTTTGTTGAATAAATTACTTTATATATTTGTATTAATTATTATTTGAATATTGATTATGGCCACTTTTAGTGACATCATTGTGTACAGTTTGTTTTGTAAAAAAAAATTAGGGATCCTTGTATTTCAAAACTCTTTCTCTACAGATTTTACTTTCTGAGGTGGCAACTGTATTTCAACAAAATACCTGAGTGAGTAATGAGACATTCAGTCATCCTGTTAAGAAAATTGCCCTGTACAATGGTTACGTCCATGCAAGTAAAACATCTGGAGTAAAAGGCATTGTATATATCCAATAGCCAGAAGACAGACAGGCTGACTGAACTTTTCACAACTCAGGCTATATTTTTATTTTCTTGTGGAACAATTTCTGTCTACTGAGTGCATAATACATACTAAGAAACTCAATTTGCTTCTACTTGGAGTTTATTTCTGATATCTAGGCTGCTATTAATGTATTTATGTTGCCATTTAGGTTAACAGTCCTCAACCTCAATCCTCCGAATCCAGTCACATATATTTATACTCATGAATCCACACATGCTTCAACTGAAAGGACCTTCTTACATCTACAAGAAATGGGCTACAACTATCTACCTATTAGTCCACCAATGTTAATACTCTAATGTTTACAGCATACCATTGCTCACTAAATTTATAATCTCATTGGGAAAACAGTTTATACTAAAGAAAATGGAAAAAGGGGGAGCACTTTTTATCATAAAAAAGAATAATCTGGTGATTCTCAATCCTAGCCACACATCAGAATGACCTGTGAGGCTTTTGATAATTATGACTGCCTAGGCCTTACTTCAGAACTTTATTTAGTAAATAAAGGAAAGCGAGTTTTAAGCCACAGGGAATCATTATAGGATCTAACCAACACATAGCTACCTCAAACTCAGACAACTCAAAAGGACTGAACTCTCTGGGTTTGGTCTGATTCTACTAGAAATGAGAAAATTTGACCAAAGTCAATCATTAGTTACAAATATTGTATTTCTTGGCATTATTATTCAGATATAGTCAGACTATCTGCCTATTTCTGTTTAAAGGAGCCATCTCATGTATTGCTTCCATATTATGAAACCAGTGATGGCACATACCTTTAAAATCCACAACTGCTCTCAGCACAGGGGTTAGTAATGAAAATGCACCATTTTTCCTTCTCTATGACATTCTACAAAATTAGCCTGGAATTGGTTTGTTTTTAGAATGAGACATGCAATATTTTGCTTACAATGAGTTGGATATTGGCCCAACAAAGCATAAAGAAGATGTCTATACCTGTTATATTTTCTATTTAAGAGAAAAAGATAAAAAACAACTTATCTCCATTTTACAATGTACATAATATGGGTGTTCTGAAATTGAAACAAATGGAAGGGAAATAAATTGCAAAATGAATAAGAGAGCACATCATAGATGTGCTCTGTATCTATGTCCAAATGGTGACAAGCAAAAAGAGTTTGAGATCTCTTCTAAAGTTCACTGCGACTTCCTGGCTTTGATTACATAGCTTTTTCTTAAGTAAATATTAATTACAGAGTAAATATCTTTGTTGTCGAAAAGGTTATTTTCTAGTAATTTTCTAATCTATTTGTTTTAAGGTCTCATGCAAAAAGAACCATACTAAGAAAACTAGAAAATTATAAAGATAGATTTTTAAAAGACTTTCAAATACCATCAACAGATGAATTTTTCTTCTAACAAAATATTGTTCCAATTTTTTCGTACAACAATAAGCATCTGACATCTAGGAAGATAATAAATAAGGATACATTATTGGGAGGGAGGAATCAGTCAGAAACATGACAATAAAATCATTTTAGCCTAAAATGTAATTTATGAAGTGATGTTATCTATAATCTGTACCATCCATATTGTCCAATATTGTCATTTACTCATTGATTCACGATACATTCTTCTATATATACATATCTGGAGTCTTATTAAATTTAAAAATGATAACTTTGGAGATTTATTTTAATACGGCTACTCAGGGAAGAATTAAAATCTGTATCATCAATCGACTATTCATGAGCATCTACTAGAGGTAAAGTCCAATGACAGGTGATCTAAATGAGGGACAATAGGACATGAATTCTGTATAAGACATGAATTCTGTCCTCAGAGTAAGATCTCAATATGAGAATAGATGGGTAAAGTTTCGATCTGAATTACTGGCTATACCCACTGACTGCCTTATGGATATGTGCTTGCATCATCTGGATGTGATATAAGCAGGGCATATTTCATTAGTGCACCTTCTCCGCAGCTTTGGGTAATTATAATATGTAATTCGTAGTGAATAGTTATTATATACTAGGAAGTCTTCTAAATTATATATGTTGACTCATTTAATACTCTTAACAACATTATGAAGTATGTACTATTATTGGCACACACATTTTAAAGAGCAAAAAACTGTGGCTGAAGGGATATAAATGACTTTCCAAAGTTGTATAGCTATTATGGTGGAGAACTGAGATTAGAGCCCAGGCAATTAATCTAGGTCCAGCACATTAACTCATTATTCAATGATATCTCCAGAGACAAAGAATCTAAAGAATCCTAGAAAGTTAAAGCAGCAAGGGACCTTAGAATACAGTTAGTGCAAATCCTTCCCTTTTTACATAGGGAAACTGAATCTCAAAGAGGTAAATAGCTTACCTATTTATAATCACACAGCTAGTTGGAGAGAAACCATGGTTGCAAACTGTGGTTGCTAATTTTGAGTCCATGGCTCTTTCCATAACAATTATCTGATGATTTAAACATTTCTTCCTTGCTTCATTTTTTCTATCTATGCTATTAAAAATGATGCATATCTATAATTATGAGTTGAATTTGATTGTGCACAAGCAAGAGTAAATGAAAACACTGAGATATAAAGTGTGATGTATACAGTGTGATAGATAACAGAAATATGGATAGAGACATAGATAAGATACATATATAGATATAACATATATACGACCTACCAAAACTCTGCAAATATATTATTATCCTCAATATATAGATGAGAGAGATTAGATAACTAGCCTATTAGATAACACAGCTAGTAACAAAATTCAAAACCAGGTTTGTTTGGCTCTAAATTCCTATGTTATTTGTATTATCTAAGTAATTGTTATAGTTTGAAAATATTTCACAACTTTTACCCTAAGGAAAAAGATTTTTTTGTGTTGTCCTTTTATAACAAAGATCATTATTTTTTTTTAATTTGTATGTGGTTCATAAGAATTGTTATAATAAGAGGTCAATTATTATTAAACATTTTAAAAGTATTTTTCACTAAAATGTAGTTATACAGGAGAGAAATTATTAAATCTAAACTCTCATCTACTATTTTCCAATATAGGTCTGTCATTTATTTAAAAAGTTGTTACATGCATGTTCTATGAAAGAGCTTTATTCCCTAAGAATTGAAATATCAAATTAAATAGATATTTAGTGCAAGTCTAGCTGGTGCAAAGTGCTCTGCAAGATCCTCTCACAACTTTAGGCCCATATTACTAGTTCTGTGTGGGGCTTACTGATATCCCTATGCCCATCATAGTTCCTGGTATTATAGAGCCTCATACAGAAATTTAGGTTGAGTTCAATTATAGATAAAGTCATATACCCAGTTCACGAAATCAAACAGGAAAGAGTATATAATATGCTGTTGCTAGACCTGAAATGGCTATAGCCAGAGAAATTACATTTAAAGTGAGTCCAATTCTAATCAGCCCAAAGTGGAATAGAGTTTGTCTTTTTCTGTGAAAGTTGGAAAAATCTAAGTATTTATTGTTAAGCTAATCTTCATATTCTGATTGAAAAAGCCCAAAACAGATGCATCCTGATCTCAGTCCTTTTCATTTCCTTAAAAAATAATAGCATGTGTTGAAATTAGTTATCTATACATTCTGGGTCCTGCAGAGAAGAAATTAGAAAATCGAGTCCCACACTGCTCCTGAACAAACCCTTCCCAGTTTCTTCCATTTCAGAGGTCAGTTAAGGAAGGGCTTTTATTCCATTGTATAGTCCACTATTATGTTTGTTACTGTTGTTAGATGATTGAAAACAAGGAAAAGTATTGGCAGATTAACACTTACTATGTGTCAAGCATTACTCTACGGTTCCCAACAACTTTATTTAATTCTCTAAATAATACCATGAGATGGGTACTATTAACCCTATGTTAAGAAGAGAAACTAAACCTCAGAGAGGATAACTTGCAGAAGGCTAGCCAGCAGATCCAAACTATAGCTCTCATTCATATGATTCTAAATCCACTATATCTTATGCATTTATTTCTTTTTTTGTTATTTAATTGACTGCATTAACTTTTTATTAAAATAATTGGGGTGACATTGGTTAATAAAATCAAATACATTTCAAGTGTATATAATTCAACAATATGTCATACATGTATCACATTGCATGTCCTACCACCCAAAGTTAGATTCCCTTTCATCACCAAATATTTGACCCCTTTTACCCTTATCTACATCCCCCCTTGCTACATTTCCTCTGGTAACCACCAATCCACTGTCCTGTCCATGGGTCTCTGTTTGTCATATTTGTTTGTTGCTTTCAGTTTTATAACCATATATGAGTGAAATCATATGATTTTCTACTTTTTCTGTTTGACTTATTTTGTTTAGCATGATTATCTCGAGATCCATCCATATTGTTGCAAATGGTAGTATTTCATCTTTTCTAATAGTTGTGCAATATTCCACCGTATATATGTATCTCATATTCTTTATCCAATCATCTATTGTAGGACACTATAATTGCTTCCATGTTCTGGCCACCATGAATAATGCTGCTATGAACATCAATGTGCATATATCTTTTCGGATAAATGTTTTCAAGTCTTTGGGGTAAATACTCAGTAGAAGGATTCCTAGGTCATATGGTGGATCCATTCTTAGTTTCTGAGAAATCTCTGTACTGTTTTCCACAGCGGTCATACCAACTTGCAATCCTACTAGTAGCGTATGAGGGTTCGTTTTTCTCTGCATCCTCTCCAACATTTGTTCTTACTTGTCTTGTTGTAATAGCTATTCTAACAGATGTGAGATGGTATCTTATTGTGGTTTTGATTTGCATTTCTCTAAAAGCTAGCGATGTTGAACATCTTTTCATATGTGTGTTAGCCATTTGTATGTCTTCTTGGGAGAAGTGTCTGCTCAGGTCCAGAAACAATGGAGACACTGAGATACCAGAAAACGAAAGATAAAATAGCTATAGGAAAATCTCACATTTCAATAATCACCTTAAATGTACTTGGACTGCATTTATTTCTTAACCTAGTGTAAGACAAATAACTTTCCTTCCTTAATTTCTAATAAATAGAAGAGCATCTCCTCAGAGTAGAAAAAACAAATGCAACCATAACAGAACAGAAAAAGCAGGAAGCTGAAAGAGGGAATTGTAGATGTTCATCTCATTTGGGGCTTGAAACATCTTGTATCTCCATGATTCACCAATCTTGGATAAAAGTAAATCAGATACGGGGAGCTAGGACTTCACACTAAGAGTAATTTTTAAGTTACATGACAGGAACCAAATAAATGAACTATAAATTTCAAACCAGTAAGCCTAGTGCAAACAAAAGAAATAAGGAAATGATTAAACAACAAGGGCTGTGACAAAAGAAAACTATGGAAAAGTATAGCTGGTTCAGAGAAAGGAGTCGGTGAAGACTTTATGGAGGAGAGAAGCCCTTAGCCAGGCCTCAATGTTAGATGCAACCTGGGCAGGAATAAGATGCACCATAGACAGACATATTCCAAACTAAATCATGGAGATTGGAATGAAAATGTCTTGTAGCCAGAGAGGAGACAGGCCTGCCAAGTAAAAATGAAGGTATGATGGGAACAGTAGAATAAAATAATAATAATAAGTTGCATAGGGCTTAATAATAAGTGCCAGGCACACTTCTGAGTGCTTTATATTAAGTCGCCTCATTCTGGCAAAAATACTGAACTTAGACATAGATAAATTATCTGCCTAAGGTTTCACACAGGTAGTGGCAGAGCTGGGATTCAGAACTTATGAAGTATGATTCCAGAGTTAGTGCAACTAACTACTACAATCATACATTAGAAGAAAACATATTCAAGTGAAGAGGTATAGGTAGAAATTTTTCAGTAATCAAAAATTAAGTTTTTCAATGAAAATTAAGAGAAAGCAAACGTATAACAAAAACAGGTTAAGAACTACACAGAATCCATAACTGGTCCAGATTTTTAAAATATTTATTATTATGGGCAATGCAATTTACCATAAACTATAAATAAGTTGAAATATATTTTAAAATAATTAACAGCATTTACAGCACACTTTAAGTGGATCTATTAAATTTATATCCTTTTAATTCATTATGTGGTCACACAGATAAATGGAAAAACAGCTCATAAATTTCAAAGATTTTAATTAGCCTCTTTTTAACCCTAATCTTCATGTTAAATAAAGTTTGAAATACTATTACCAAACAGAGGTTAAATCTATACACACAGCTACATCTGTGTACACTACCTATTTAAGAGCAAAGAGGGTAAAAAGTTCTATCTCTATCAACTTTATTTTAGCTATTTTAAGGTATTAATATGTAGACAGCCATATGCACTATTAATATCCTAACAATCTGTACTAAGAAATATCATCTGCAATTATTGTTCAATTTGGCATATTGGAATATATGTTAGAATCTGAAATGTGTTTTAGAATTACACTTAAGGTTTAAGACATTAACTTTCAAACCACATGTATTCTCCTATATCTATCTATCATATATAACAAACTGCAACCATTGTAATATAATAGTGTTTTTATAATTAAAGATAAATGTCTTTCTTCTTTAAATACTGTGATTTTTCTATCAAAAAACGACCACTTAGCAAAATGTGAATAATATTTGTAAAATTATGATTTAAACCTTCCCCTGCTTCTAACTAAAGATAGCAGCCAAAAAACTGAATAAGTCAGGGTGCCTTTGAAGATATTTAATTAAAATCTAATCCCACATTCTTAAAAGCTCACATAAATTAAGCTGTCATTCAGGAGATTTATGTATTCACATTTGCATATTATATACAATTCATCAATTACTCATGTTTGAAAGCAATGCCTTTCCCAGGGTGCTGAATTGCCAACAGTGCCAACAGGCACATGCAATCCACAAAACTGTACCCACTGGTACCTTGGAAAAAGCTACTTCCATATGCTCCTCTGTTTGCACATCCACAGAACCCCAAGCACGCTTAGAAAACTATAACTATAGTTTGATGGATTCTATTCAGATAAATTTGTTTGATAGAGATGAACATTTTATTTCTTCTTGGTGCAACTGTATAGTGGTGGCAATCAACAGTCCTTCTTCCACTCATGGCAAGTTTGTAAATTACAGTAAAGATACAGAATCATTTCTGAGCTTCAGCATAGCCAGACAAAGCAGGTAAGCTAAAAATATTTCCTTCATGTTGATAGAAGGCAGCCATTTATTTCACATGGCATATTTGAGTAAAGCAAAACAAAAAGTAAAAAGTAAATACCTGTGTGTGTATTTACATACATAATATGTATATATACATATATACAGAGACACACAGAGAGAAAAAGAGGTGAAAATATCAAAGTGTGCACTGCTCATTTAGAATACTTGAAAGCTTTAGATGTGGCAAAAATAAGATGCCCACAAATTTTCCAGACAGCATTTTTTCCTAAAGACTATTTCTGGGGAAAAAAAGGGAAGTCTTTAACAATGCCATGTCTATAAACAGATGCAAAGACACATTTTGCTCATGAGCTATAAGCTGTTACAAGATAACTTCATTTGTTATACATACTGAGAAAGAGAGTTCGCTCCAGTCTTCTCAAAGGGAAAACACTATGCTTATAAGGCACCACATATAACAAAAAGGAAGAAGCAATCCAAATGACATAATAGAGTAAGATATTTCCAGCAGAGATCAACAACAGCCACAATATTTTTCATGGGTCTGTATCTTAATGTTCAATATACTTTTAGAATTGCAAAACAACGACTGGCTATAAAAAGTGATGCTTCTTGAAGCAGGAACATTTCTCCTTTCGTTCACAATCCCTTCCCTTATCTTTCTAAAATTTGTCACCAATTCCTTTACCATTCAGACAGCTGGAAATTTTAAATGATCTTCTCTCACTTATTTTATATAAATCATAAGCCTATATATTTTTGTGAGTGTATACTGCAGCAAATGACTCATAAAAATTCAACTCCATATGGATGTTTTTCTTATCCCACTATGTACAAGGCATTGCGTTCGATGTTGCAGGGAGTAGGAAGATGAATTATAAATGGCCAGAGCTCACATTCTAATAAGAAAGATATAAACGTATACTAATGACTAAAATACTGACATAAACTATGCATGTGGACAACAAAAGAGAGAAATATCCATCTTGAGGAAATCAAAAGAGATGGCATTTGATCTGGCTTTTTAAAGATGAGTAGGATATCTATGAAGACAGTTTCACACATGCACATGCCTTGTAGAGGGGCCATGCTAATCTTTCTCTGTATTATTCCAATGTTAGTACATGTGTTATTATTAAAAAAAATGCTTAATAAAAACAACTTGAGAATCTAGCTAGTATTCAAAGCAGAAAAAAAGACTAATAAGAATATGTGAGATAAATACTCTATTTTCTAGATACCTACTATATTCCATGGTGCATACCAATGATTTACTAGAAACTATGATTTGACATATATCAAATATTGACCATTAGTCAATCTTAAAGTTTATCGCCATTGGGTATTAGCTTGTTGCCGAACATTAGCTGAAATATAAAAATAGCAATAATAGTGCATTCATTCTATCAGAAAATACTATCTGCCTTTTATTCCTATCATCCTTTTTAAATTGCAAAATCCTGATTTCCTCTCAATAGGTGATAGTAATAGATATGCATTACTTCTATCACATAAATTTAATGTAAAACATTCTTATAAGAGGTAGTATTTTTACTATCTGGAATAGGGGTAAATAGTGCTATAGAACAAAATATTAAGTGTGTGCATGTGTAATGTCACTCTCATTGGCTATAATTTAACCCTGAGAAAAAGTGTTTGAGTTTGGTCCCGAACAAAAGAAGCTCTCATGGGATATCAAGTTCATTTAACAATGTTAGCAAAAATATTGATATTCAATGTGTCCAATGCCCCAGTATACAGTGTTAGATTTTGAAGCCTTCCTCAAATCCTCCACCTCTAAAACCTATTTAACCTACGTGAGTTATAATTGTGATTGAGAAGCTAACTGTATTTGTAGTATAGTCAAAAAGTCTATATGGATAGATTTTTAGAATAATTATTCATTGTAATAATTCAGCTAATTAAATAATGTCTGAAATAGCTTATTTTAAATAATGCAATATAATGGAGATATGTAAAACCTAAGGTTACTATATCTGGATAGTCAGTGATCATTTATCACTATATAATTTTTGCCTTTATTACTTA
>NW_006431805.1:267402-310027 GCF_000325575.1 Pteropus alecto | reverse complement strand
TGCCTGCCAACTGTCTCTCTTTGAGACAGACATAATTCTCCCCTCTCAAGAAAAAAAACAGTGTTAAACACTACACTTCCCATAACATTTCTTTTTTCCAGAGGCACACAACACTAATATTGAATAATGTCTTAATGAATGATTAGAAAACAGTTCTTCATTTCTTATGCTTAGTGTGGTAAATTTCTAATTCCATAAAGGGAAGAAAATGTTTCCTAGGTGAAAAATCATAGCAGAATTCAAATCAAGGGGAATTCAAGTTTGTTAATAAATAAAACTGCTCTAAATATAAATAAAAAGACTGTCATTTTATCAGATATAGATCAATCTATTCTAAGTTACTTATTATTCTAAACATTAATTAAAACTAACTAATGAATTAAAAGTTATTGTAAGCCAGAAGTAAAAAGGAAAAAATGAGTCTCAAACATTCACCCTAAATAAAATATTAAGGTGGCAAAACTCACAATGTTTTCCATGTTCTAAGTTTATTTTCAAACATCTTAAAGATACGAATAATATAAAAATATTTTATGCTAGGAATGTGTGAACTGAATGAACATTTTGATATACTGGTATTGTTCTAGTTCAATAGTTATAGAAAATCTATATATTCAATCCCAGTTCTAATGGCATCATTGGGTTAAAAAATCTTTAGCTAAGCTTGTGATTTAGTAAAAATAATGATAATAATTTGGAGGGTTGTATCCAAAAATTTGTAAGGCTTATGACTTTTTAGATAATAATTTGGTTGAGTTCAAATCTTTATTTTAGATAATAGTAAAGAGTTAGGCCAATGACTAAATTATAGCACCATACAAAAATATATTCTGACATAAAATGTGTATTTTAAATTAAGCATAACATCCTTCTACACTGTATTAATCGTCATTTTATTTCCTCTTTATATTTATATCTAAGAAAACTGTTCTAAAATTAACTTATGCAATAAATATACAATATGATCTTTGTCTTCAAGAATCTGATGGCATTATTATATTAAATATGACTGGCTGTGCAAATTCTGTTATGTGGGCATCACCTAACAAGAAAGATAAATGCTCTGTCCATTGTGAACTTCTATTATATGTTATTAAGGTAAGGAGATCATTGAAAATGACAAGAGGTATGTCTATCAAAATATAGAGAGTAAATGTGCTTAAATACATAGATTGTTAATCCATAGTGTTCTAAAAGAAGCACAACAAGCAGAGTATTTTCTAAATTATAACTTTAAGAAAGGTCATAATTCTTGCCCCAGGCACACTTAAATATGAAGACTTTTTACTACTTTTTGTAACAGTTGCACTGTAAAAACCCATCAATTTTGCTGTCCAAAACCCTGTTTCAATCAAAATAAAATTAACAGTGCCGTAGCAGAATATCAATGAAGTCTCTGACTTACTGAGAGCATCTGTCACTATAGAAAGAGACAGAGTTTAGGTAGAAAACATATATTGTTAAGTACTCATTCTCACAGTTGGATATTAAAGCAATAACAATCTCAATCCACTCAATTTAATATGGCAAATATTTATTTAATTTATTAATATTGTCTATCCATTAGCATTCACTATAAATCTAATAGAATTTGGAAACTTTACACACAAACACACTCATACATGCAAATGATATGTATACACACATCTCAATATCAGCAGAGCCTAGTAGAATGCATGGCACATGGTAAACTCTTTATTTTATTTTATTATTAGTTTCAAACATACAATACATTGGTTAGACATTTATATAGTTAATAAAATGATCCCCCTAATTGTTCTTTCTCTCCTCTAGCTCTCCTCCTAGCCATTACATTAATGTTAATTGCATTCTCTATCCTCTTCTCCTTATCCCCATTACCATCTATTTACTACTGATTTGTACTTCTTTAACTCTTCACCCCATTCTCTCAGCCCCCTAACTCCCCTCCCCTCTGGCCGTCACCAGATTAGCCTCTATATTTGTGAGTCTGTTTTTGATTAGTTTGTTCTTTTGTTCCTTAGATTCCGCATATAAGTGAAATCATATGGTATCTACCTTTCTCTGTCTGACTTATTTCACTCAGCATAATAACCTCTAGGTCCATCCATGTTGTTGCAAATGGTAGGACTTCATTTTTTTAATGGCTGAGTAATATTCCATTGTATATATGAACTATAACTTCTTTATTCAATCAACTGTTGATAGGCATTTAGGTTGCTTCCATATACTGGCAATTGTAAACTGTGCTGCCATGAACATAGGGGTGCATAGATCTCTATGAATTATTGTTTTGGTTTTCCTTGGATAAATACCCAGAAATACAATTGCTGTCTCAAAAGATATATCAATTTTTAATTTTTTGAGAAACCTCCATACTGTTTTCCACAGTGGCTGTTTTTTATTGAATGACTTGATTATTTATTCCACTTCAATTTTCTATAGGCAATGCCCTAAAAATTTATTGTCATATCCCCTTTACCAATAATGTTATCTTTGTAAGGCCCCTTGGGAACTGGGGGTTAAAATGGAGGACATTAAAATAGGTCTTCTTCCAACTGCTGGTCCTTATAACTTTGTTCTTACTCTTTTCTTCCAAAATCACTAAATAAGCTAAATAAAGAGGCAAGTCTTTAATTTCTAACATATTAGACAGCATTACATTATAATTGTTTTTCTTTTATGTTTTGTTGGACTTTGTATATAAGCCTTTCACATGCTGAGAAGATGTACTCTCTGACATCTAAAGAAATGATATATTCAACAAAAGTTTAATACATAAGTTTATAAAGAACTCATACAACCTAACACCAAAAAAACCTAACTATCCAATTAAAAACTGGGCAGAGGACCTGAATGGACATTTCTCCAAAGAGAACATACAGATGGCCAATAGACATAATGAAAACATGCTCGACATCAGTAATCACCAGGGAAACATAAATTAAAGCCACAATGAGCTATCACCTCACACTTGTCAGAATGGCCATCATCAATAAATCAAAGAACAAGTCATTGCGAGAATATGGAGAAAAGGGAACCCTCAGGCACAGCTGGTGGGATTGTAAATTGGTACAGCCACTATGGAAAACATGGAGGTTACTCAAAATATTAAAAATAGAACTACCTTATTACTCAGAAATTCCACTTCTGGGTATTTCTCTGAAGAAACCTAAAAATTTGTAGTTGATAGATGGTCAAGGGGATGGGGAGCACGGCATAGGGAATGCAGTTAGCATTAATATGTTGGCTAGGTGTAGGGCCAGGAGAGGGAGGAAGCAATTGGGAGGATAGTTTTATGAACTATGTAGATGTCTAACCAATGTGCTGTATATTTGAAACTAATTTAAATGAATAAAGTTTAAAAAGAAACCTAAAACATCAATTTGAAAAAAAATATGCACCTGTATATTCATTGCAGCATTACTTACAGTAGTCAAGATATGGAAGCAACTTAAGTGTCCATCAATAGACAACTGGATAAAGAAGAGGTGGTATATATATAATAGAATATTACTCAGCCATATTAAAAGAATGGAATCTTACCATTCGTGACATCATAGATGGACCTTCTAGGTCCATCCTAGAAGGTCCATCTATCATGCAATAAGTCAGATAAGTTAGTGCAATAAGTCAGACAGAGAAAGGCAAATGCCATATAATCTCACTTATATGTGGAATCTAAAAACAAAAAACAAAACAAAATAAATGAACAAACAACAAAAAACAGACTCATAGATGCAGAAAACAAGCTGATGGCTGCCAGATGGGAGGAGGGTTGTGGGGACGGAGTGAGAAAGGTAAAGAGATTAAGTACAAATTGGTAGTTACAAAATAGTCACAGAGATTTAAAGTGAAGCATAGGGAATATAGTCAAAAATATGGTAATAACTATATATAGTGTCAGGTGGGTAATAGACTAGTCAGGGGAATCACTTCCTAAACTTTATAAATGTCTAAACAGTATGCCATACACCTGAAACCAATATAAAAAAAAATGTTGAATGCCAATTGTAATTAAAATTTTTTTAAAAGCGGGGGGAAGGTGAAGAGAAATAAGGTTCAAATACACAGGTATAAAACAAGTAAGTCATGGGGGTATAATGTACAGCATAGGAATACAGCCAATAATATTGTAAAAGCATTGTATGGTGTCAGGTGATTGCTGGATTTATTATGATATCAATTGGGATTTATTCTTGGGATGCAAGTTTGGTTCAATGTCCACAAATCAATTAACATAATGCACTGCATAAGCAAAATGAAGGATAAAAATCATATGATCATATCAATAGATGCAGAAAATGTGCTCCACAAAATCCATTATCCATTTATGATAAAAACTCTCAGCAAAGTGGAAATAGAGAAAACATACCTCAACATACTAAAGGTGATATATGACAAAACCACAGCTAACATCATACTCAATGAAGAAAAGCTAAAAGTGTTCTCCCTAAGATCAGGAAGAAGACAAGGATGTTCACTTTCACCACTTTTATTCAACATAGTATCAGAAGTCCTAACCACAGCAATCAGACAAGAAAGAGAAATAAAAGGCATCTAAATTGGAAAGAAAGAAGTAAAACTGTTATTATTTGCAGATGACATAATACTGTATAGAGAGAACACACCTTTCATTCTTAGCAGAAGTGGAATTTGCTAATCACTTCTGGTTGCTGATAACAAGAAACAATAAGATACTTAGGTAAAAAGAAGAGTACAGCATCATTTTTTCTCGCAACATGATTTTACCCTTAGAATATTTTCTAAATTACAAAATTAAGTATTCAAAGCCAGTTCCCCCAACATGTAAAAAATAACATATGACAATAGCTGTATGAGCTTTAAAAAGGCTCACCAACCATATTCTATCACTATTAGATACCTCTCCCACTTCTACCATCCAAAAATTTAACCATGTAGCCTACTACCTTCATCTGCAATGTTAGATTTACATTTATATTGTAAAACTTTGAGTAACCACATAGTCTTGAACTCCTCCAAAATTGGCAAAATAAAATGAATTTCTCAAGGTCTTTATGGTTAACATTCAGGGTTATGGTATAGGAAATTAATGATATATATGAAAGCAAGTACATTATCTCATATTTGTATTTTATTATACAGAGAGTCTCAACTGCAAAACTCTTCAGATCATCCATTTTGAAAAACCTTGAAAAAACATATCTAAAGCACACCTTCTAGTCATATTAAAAGAGGGAAACTCTTTCTGAGGTAATAAATACTTCAAACCATCTTTTAAAAACCAATAGGAACCAAGTAAGGGCATGGAAGTTGTAAGGCATTAACTTGATATTTCATAATATTATGTACACATCTCTTCCAGATTATCAAAATTATGGACAATTTCATTGGATCTTGTGCCCCTTACTTCAAAGGGCCTGTAGGTATCTGTCATACGCTATGATATCTGGATATGAACTCCAATATTTAGGAATGTCACAAGTTTAAAACCGAAACATGACCTAATGGACATCCCAGTCTCCTTTCAAAACTGAGCTGCTGGGAACATGCAAGTATCTCAAGCAGTATCAAGATAGAAGGTTTGCAAAGGAGGCAAATATAGCTCACTCTTTTTTGAACATGGATACCCATGCAAATATCTCTCATTACTCCTTTTCTTGAAAGAATAGAATAGTTCCAAGTATACGAAAATCCCCATTTGTGGATTTTGATTTAGTGGAACTTTATGACATTATCAAATATTTTGTTCTCTCTCTCTCTCTCTCTCTCTCTCTCTCTCGCGCGCGCGCTCTCTCTCTCGCTCTCTCTCTCTAAATTTAAAGTTGTACAATAATTCAAGTTTTATATTTTTCACTACAGTAAAAAATCAGATATTGTCATGGAAAACCCCTGAGAAAAACAACCTAAATTCTTTCTTACAGAGAAAAACAGCAATATAAATTTATAAAAATTATTTAGTTTTGAATTCTATTTGTAGAAATTTAGAAGTCAAGAAAAAGTGTAATATTGAGTTCAGTTCTGTTTTCTTCTTAATAATATACATTTATTTTTAAGAGACTTTGACTTCCAGGCATTTTTATTCATTGTAAGCCATCTTATTCTTAGCAGCCAAAAGCTATTCATCCTTCTATGGCCCCTCTATCTGCTATCACTGATCTTTATCTATACCTCTCTTAGACATTTGTACTTCTTACCTTTTATTTAGGTAATCAATACGTTAATACATGAATTATTTTTCCAACTAGATTCACCAAGAGGCAGGCAAGAGTTAATTCTATGACTACCTATACTCCTACAATGTTAAGTACAGTTTTTTAACATTATCATATACATGAAAATATAACTGTTCATGTATAATAGGCTGAAAGATAGTTAATATGTTTTTCAAAGTTAATAATTAATAAAATTGTTCAGGGAATAAGATTTATGGTTAGGGTCTATCATAGAGTTTTTCCATCAGTATGTGGTCAAAAATTACAATTTTAATTATGCTTATAGTGCAGTGGTTTAATATCTTTTCAAAATATGCTAGAACGATTTCCTAATTTTTTAAGTACAAGTTTATAAATAAAATGGGATCTTTCTCAGATGACCAGAGATCTTGCTATAGCTCAAGATCATCACTCTGGACATAGCTAATCATTGTGCCATACTAGAGATACAGAGAGCAAATAACTTTGAAATGAGATGTGTACTTATCCCAAGATACATTTTGAATTGTCTTATCTTGCCATGTCTTCCTCAAAGCTAAGTACAACTTCTCATAGAAATTTGTTTACTTGAGGATTTAAAGTAGTTGTTTTTCAGTTACTTATGGCTTTGCTGTACCATTACTAAGCATTCCTATGAGCTCCACAGAATGAGCAAGACATCCAAAGACAATTTCAAAATATATACTATGCAAAAATATGTATATATATATACTATTATGATAGGAAACAGCTTATAATGATGAATAGAAACTCTGTAATTTTTCATGGTAATTATGGACTTGTGCAATTATTTGCAAAAAGAAGTGAAGAATGTATTAATTAGATGAACAATATATGTACAATCCCCCTTCTGCAAAAATGTTCACATTTAATGGGAAAATCTCATGATGCCAACTAATTTTCAAATTTCAATTTTGTATTCTCTACTATCCATTTCCTATTCATTATCTGCATTGATACCACTCTATTTATTCTGCTTTTGTGTCAATGTAATGCAAAAATATAACAACCAAAACATCACCTCCAAGGAAGGAATCGCTCTATTCTAAGGATAATACTTGTTTTATATAAAAACATATTGAATAGAAATAGAAAGAAACAATTCAATTCAGAGTGACCTACTGAGATACTCTTCTTATATATTTATAGTTTAATCTGTTATTTTTCCTCCTCTTTTATTCTCTTATTACATTTGTTTTTACATCATTAATGTTTTCAATTAAATGGAAAATCAACAGTGCTTTTTTGTCTACATGCATAGAAGAGAACTCTTCAATGACATTTCTATGTTAATTGATTCCTATAATTTGTACATAAAGTATTTGGTCAAGGTTCTGCTAATACTTTCCAGAACAATTATCTTTTTTCTAAGAAGTCCTATGTCTATATTATTTTTCCATAGGTGATAGAAAAAACATATCCAATGAATAAGAGACCAAAGCTTTGAAAGAGTAAATGTCAAAAGCAAATTAGACCTCTGATGGCATGAACTCCAAGGAAAATCAAATACAATACTTCTTCTATGAATTTATAATTGCATACCAGAAAGCAAAGTATAAGATAAACATTTTTCTGTTTGTTTTTCACATTCACAGAAACTCCATCCTTATATGCTTTTAGATGGTCACATTTTGCTGACATTTACAAACATTTCATGTTGATCTTACATGGGTCACATCAATCATCTATACAGTTTCAATGACACGTTGTTAAATAAACTGTCATGAAAGATTTATAGAGAATTTGATAAAAGTAAAGAAGATGTAGTTTAGCTTTTAAAGATGCATTACCCTTTTTCTGAGGTGTAATATCACTTCTAAAACACCATTAAGCTTTACTAGCAATAAGGGAAAAAATCTCTTTCTCTCACACTTGTATTTGCATAACATTTTTCTTCCTCCAAACATTAGAGATAGAAAAGGGAAGGAGAACCCCACCACCACCACCGATTCAATACTACTTGGATTTAAAGGTTGTGCATTGATCTCATTTTAAGAAACATTACATGTAAGTTAACAGCATTCAGAGTTTATTTACTAAAGAACAATTACATAAATGAGTCTAATCCACTCATGTAAACAAATGTTTCCCTCATATATGTAAGTTCTTATATCCTGAATTGGATGGTATATGACGACAAAGGTGACACAAATTCCTCACACATTATTGAGGTATTCAAGTGAAAGAGAGTTACTAACAGGCTACAGAAGACTCATAAATTTTTTAACACAAATAATTACAATATAAAACCATTTAATTCAATTTTAACCTAGCAGCTGCCTTAAACACCCGACTAGTTTGGTTGTTTGTTTGTTTTATATTAAAATGGATGTTACTTTATATTAGACTTGTAAAGGGTCACTCAGTTTCCAACAATTTATGCAAGGCATGTAATAAAAAGGTCATATTACAATTATGTTTGCAATTATATATCTCGCTGCAGTGGGAGAATAGGCAATAAATATTTTGTTAACATGGATCTCCTTTATTCATTTTATATTTGAATTTGTTGAAAAGTACTAATTTAGAATATAATTTTCCAAACTGAGGCTCAGTTGTAGTCCCCCTTATAAAGTTTCCTTGCTTAATGCTCTGCTTGTTGACAGATCTAAGCTATTTCCCTTGCTCTAAGTTCTCAGGAAAAATTTTAAATCTTTCAGATCACTGAGTTTTGTTGCCCGTAAAACAAGAATACATTCTAGTAGTGAATAGTTTATAATCAAAAACTTTTAGACTGTTAAGGTGTGTAAATTATGTCTCAATAAAGTTATTATAAAAAAAACTTTTAGATTCTAATACTTAAAAGAGCAAACTATACATGCTAGAACCCAAGGAAAGTAGTGCTTAGTACTATATCTTGTATAGGTTAAGTACATAATACTTATTCAATATAAAGGAAATTATTGTTATGTTTCTAAGATGAGATTTGAACTGTAGTATAATCAAATATATGTTTTAAAAATGAGTTATACTATAATAGAATTCAACTCTACAGATGGTTAGAGCACATGAAGCCCAGAAAAAAATATATTTTAAACATAACAATTTACAATTTGTCTACACATAACAATTGAAATTTAGTAATCTTATAGTAATAAAATGGTGTTCTATATAGAGATAACTCACGAAAACCTTTTTCTATTTCAAAGGCCACATTTCTCCTTTGATAATAGTTACTAAATTATTGTTCCACCTTTTAGTATCAAAATACCTTTTCCTTAACTTTCTTTCTTTAAGAAACCACAATGATCTCTATCATGTTTTATTTAGATGATAGCAAGCTGAGATTTTCAGCTTTTGATTCTTTTACTTTTAAGTAACCAACTCTTCGTTCATTATGAAATCAAGGGTCACGTTTTTGAGTTATTAACTGAAGAGGGAGCAAACTTGACTTTCAAATTAAGGCTTGAATATCAGTTTAGTTGTAAAAACACATCTTGAGAATCACTGGACAATTCCATAGTAGTTAAACAGTCAGTAAAGAGGATATTAGTAATATAATACAAAGATAGCTTCTTATAGTCTCATAAAAATAAATACGAGATTCTGTTAATGACATTTTTATTTTATCAAAGAGAATTTGATCAAAGGAACTTAACTTTAGGAATAGAAATGCTAAGCACTCTACTTAATAGCACCAGGTTTGCACACTTACTATCACGTCAAAGCTCTTTTCATTACAAAACTATTACCATTCTAATCATTCAGTTCGGTAACCTGAAATTTAGGGGCCTCTCATTTCCTAAGTAAAGCTAAACATTATCTAAGAAAGCAAAGACAACAAAGAACGAACCAGGGCATTTTAATTATCTTTAATATTTACAAGTTAAATTTGCTAAGTTTAAGGTCAGTAAAATATATTTGCATGCTATGTTAGTTTGTCACACAAACTTAGAAGTTAGTAAAATACTTTTGAATCCTCATGAATCTGAATTAGCAAATATATGAAAACTACAGCATGATGCTAGGTACGTAGTGTATATTCAAAAGTTGTTTTTAAAACAACTGAAAGTATTCTCTCAGAAAACATTTTAAAGAAACATTTCTTGCAAAAGTATAATTAACCATTTTATATTTTAATCAAAAAGCATCCAATGCATTCTAATGGTGTTTAAATTTCGTACAACTTCTATAAATATCTCTTTTAATTTATAACTTAAGCTTCATATGTAAATCAGTTTTACTTGGGTAAAACGTGTTATATCACAATCGAAGAACAAAATAGCATACTATTTTCATGTCTGAGGTGAAAAAATGTTTATTGTTGGAATGTTTGCATGATTTGAAACTAATTATTTATAATTAAACACATCCCTCATTTCTTTTATTTTAAAATAGTTTAAGCCCTACACCATAAGCAATGCCTCTCTATGGTAAATTTTGCCTCACATGCTTAAACCTTTAACTTAAAAAAAATTTGTATACTTTTTTCCAATTATACTATATCTGGATCTTTCTGTTGTAAATTCTCTGGCACACACTTGAACACAAAACTAATTATAAATATCTTCTATTTATACAAAGTGAATATTCATTGAAAACCAAAATGTTGTATTATTCCATGACCATATCTTTACTATCAGAAGTTCTAAGATGACTTACTATTAATTTTCCCTTAAGAATAAAATTGTATTCTAAAGCTTACATTAAAAAAAATGACTACAACCAAGACAAGTGTCTTCTGTTGCTATATTTCTTCAGTTCATTATCTCTTTCATTAATCACATTCTATCAGCCTGAGTACCTTTATTTCCAGATTGCATGTTACTTTTTCACATTACTACCAGAGTCTTAATCTAATCTTAAAGATCTACAATTCCTATCATGAAAATCAAATTGAAGAATTCTTTTTAAATTGGAGCTTTTCTCAATATTTAGCTTTTTAATGAAAACATAATTATGTAGAATATAGTACAAAAAGAGCACAAACTATAAAATATCAATAAAGTAAGTAAAGATTGGATGGTTCAATTACAAGTTTAGACTCTATGACAATGAAACGAACAATGAGCAAGAAAGAGTCAAAAGCAAAATTTGTCTTTCATGTACTTTGCCAATCAAATTTCCCAGAACAATCTAAAATTGACTAAAATATAGTTACTAAATAAAGTGAGGTATTTTATTTTAACCTAACTACTGTGTTGTTTTATATTTCTTAGACATATTTGTAAGTATTGCCAGGGACAATCCAATTTTAGGATCTGCCATCCCTCAAACCAATAGCTAGACAAATTTCACCCTTTACTCTCCAGCCTAGGCCTTAAAAGTCAACTTCAGAATCTTTGCATTTTCTGCTATCTTTGCCTGAAACATTCTTACCCAATATTTTGGTTTCATACCCATCATGTTATATAAGCTCAAATGCCACCATAAAAGCCTTCCTTGACCATCCCAACTGAAAAAAATCCCCAAATCATTTTTATTTGTTTTCTCTGCCTTATTTTTCCTCAAAACACTTATATAAATTATAATTTATTTTTTTATCCTCTATCTCCCTCAACTATAATGTAATTCTCATTTTGTTTTCTTCATTATAACATTTTTGTGCCTAGAACAAAACCTAGCACATGTGATCAATAAATAGTTTTAATTAATAAATAAACATAAATTTAGTAGGTTGTGTTTAGGTAGCCATTACATTTAAATTTACACAAGAATATAAGATAAATTTTTTGGTAAGATGCTTGCATGTGGGTGACCTTGCCCCTGAATGCCTAGCTGCTCTCAATTAGTCATAACTAAACACAGTTATTACTATAAAGGTCACACCTCATAATCTTTCCTCTCGGTCTGGATGAGATAACAGGGCATGTAGTACTCTGATCTCTAACATTGTGGTTACTCACAGAATTATAATATGTCCTCTTGATCCATAATTCCTTGAGTACCACAGGCTTCTGAGATGATCCACTCAACCTATTCCCTCCTCCTTTTGCCATAAACTTAAGGCTGCATTCTGACAAAATTATTTACACAATTCTTAAACCCTCACCGTTATATTCTATTTCATAAGTATAGAGAAGCAGAAGATAGTGATATTATAACTACATTAGACTATACCTAGGCATATCATATTCAAACTGCACAAAATCAAAAAGAAAGAAAAAAATCAAGATAAGAGTCAAATTAAATAAAAATTTACCTATAGAACGGCAAAGATAAGGGTTACATCTGACTGTTCCTCAGAAACCATGAAAGAAAAAAGAAAGTCAAGTGAAATATTTGAAATATTGAAAGAAAAAAATCCACCAACTTAGAATTCTGTATTCTGCAAAATTGTCCTTCAAAAGTAAAGGAGAAATAGACTTTCTTACAAAAACTGAGAGAATTTGTTGCCAGTAGACTTGCCTCACAAAACATGTTAAAATAAGTTATCCAGAGAGAAGGAAAATGATATAAGTCAAAAATTCAATTTACACAAGGAAAAGATGAGCATTAAAGAAAGGATAATTGAACGTAAAGTAAAAACCTTAATTTGTCTTATTCCTAATTTATCTAGCAGATAACAGTTTGTTCAAAATAATAATAATATATTCAAGAATTATATCTTATACATAATTGAAATGAATGACAGCAATGATACAAGGGACAGTAGAAAAAATTAGAAATATTTTGTTATTATAAGGTAATTGCCTTACCTGTGAAATGGTATAATGTTATATGAAAGTAGAGTTGAATTACTTGTAAATGTTTATGGAATACACTAGGACAACATCTTAAAAAAAAAAAGGTTTAAAAAAGTATAATTGAAGTGCAAGAGAGAAAATAGAGTGATGTAAAATAGTCAATTAAAATCAGAGAGGAGAGAAGGGTGGAAAACAAAATTAGGAACAAATGATAGGGACTACAAACAGAAAACAGTAACAAACATGGTAGGTATTAATCCAACTATATTAATAATCACTTTCAATGCCAGTGGTCTAACATATACCAATTAAAAAGCAGAGATAGTCAAAGTGGATCAAATAGCAACACCAAACTATATGTCGTCTACAATAAATCCACTTTAAATATTAAGTCACATGTAGATTAACAGTAAATAGATAGATAGCTTCTGTTCATGATAGAAGAGTAAAAAAATGCTGGGCTTGTCTCCTCCCATGACCACATCCAAAATACAACTAAACTACGAAACAACTATCATTTAGAATCCTGTGACGTCTAGCCAAACAGAAGTCTTGTAAATAAGGACATACAGAAGAAACCACCTCGAGACTGGTAAGAGGACCAGATACATGGAGATGGGCTGGTACCACACCCAACTCTGACAGTTAAAAATCGAGAGCAATATCTCAGCTAACATCATCCCTCTGAAGAAGCAAGGGATCCCAGTTTCACACTTGGCTCCCCAGCCCAAGTTTCCAGCGATGGGAAGAGAAGTCCCCATAACGGCTACCTGTGAAAAACAGTGGAGATTGAGGTTGAGTTAGATTAAGGGATTGAGATAAAGGGCTGCTGGACTCATAGGTATCATTCTTATAGGGACCGTGCACAAACATATTTGCTGAAGGACTCACTCTGAGCTCCAGCACTGGGTTAGCAGCTTTAAAGGTGCCAAGGATATAGGGAGGAACTTAATTGCTTGGCTTCAGGGAGAAGGCTTAAAGGGGCAGCTTTCTCCCAAAGTGCTGGCAGAAGTCATTGTTCTTTTGTTGAGCCCTTGCACCAACTAGCTTGCACACACAGGTAGGTCCCATATCTGAGTCTAATCAACCTAACTGACACTGATCACCCAACCTTGGTGATTCCCTGAGACCCTACCCTACACAACTTTTGGACCCACCCAAGCCACTTCCACTGGCTTTTCCATAAAAATAACCCATCTTGGCTCATTTTTCAAACTTTCCTAAACCCTCTCAAAGGTTCACAAGCCCAAACAAACAGCATCTGGCCTTGGCATGCACTATACCTTTGTTAAACAATCCAAAACTGGCACTAGCAGCAATCATGCTGTTTGCAGCTTACCCTATCCTGGGCAACTTCAAATGCAGCACAAGTGGCAATCACCTGCAAATCACTTCATAGCTCATACCAAATAGCCCCAGGTAGGCCACAGGCAGTAGCTGATCTTGCCCTGGAACAAAGCCCCTGCCAAAAGGACCCAGAAACAACATGCCCAGTGGCTAACTTCTGACAATACTAGATCACCAAACAACCACCTCAATAAATGACATACCCAAAGGAAAGACTTGGCAGGAACCAGACTCTCCTCAAGTGATTCCTTCTCTGTAGGGTCATTGTCTGCACAACGGCTCCTCCACTGTGGGCATGGCCAGCCCTCACAACATATCAGCCTGAGGGTCAATCCCTGCCATTGACATGCAAGCAACAATCAAGGCTTAACTACAATAGTAAGACACACACAAGCGACACAAGTGATACACTTACACCACCCAGCTCAGGTGACCAAGGAGACTATACCACAGAACACATACTACATAAAGCCACTCTACTAAGACTGAGAAATATAGCAACCCTACCTAATATATAGAAACAAACACAAGCAGGCAGTCAAAATCAGCAAAGAAACAAGTCCCGTATGGAAAAAAAAAAAACTCCATTAAAATAAAAAATTAAACTAAATGAAGGAAAGAAATCTATCAGATGTATAGTTCAAAACACTAGTTATAAGGATGCTCAATGATCTCAGTGAAAACGTCAACAAAACAGATAGGAAACATAAAAATGGACATAGAAAATATAAAAAAGAACCAGTCAGAAATGAAGAATACAATAACTAAAATTAAGAATACGTTAGAGGGAATCAACAATATTTAGAAGATAAGGTAGCAGAAAACACCCAATCGTAACAGCAATAAGAAAAATAAATCCAGGGAGAAGTCAAAATGATGTAGATGATAGAGGCTTTGTTCATCTGCTCTTACAACTACATCAAAGTTGTGACAGAAACACGGAGCAAACAGCAAGCAGAATCGCCAAGATTCTAGATGAACGAACCCTACAACTAGGGAGAAAAATAAAAATCAACCTGAAACAGGAGGAGGTAGGATGGGGAGAGGATGCAAGGTTGCTCGGTCCCAAGTGGAGGAGTGTGCAGCAGCAGCCGGTAGCACAGACATTCCTCTTAAAGGGGCCATGTCTGCAACCAGAGTTTCGAGGTGATGGACCTACTCATTCTGAGCACCAACACCAGAACAGCTGCTCAAGAGTCACCAGAGACTTACAGGGGGACACTGAATTGTCGAAGCAAGGGCCAGAGGCAAGGCTTTCTCCCAGGCAGAAGGCCTGGAGGTATGCATTGTTCCTCTGGTGAGCCCTCTCCGCTCCCAGTTTTTGGAAGCAGCACTGTCATAGCTGAGACTTCATCACACTGGATAATACGGGTCACTCCGCCCAGAAATTTCACGAAACTCCATCTCCCCCAACTCAGGGCCCTACCCAAGCCACATCCAGTTTTGTCCTTGGTGAATCCTGTGCAACTTGCTGTCACACTGGTGACAGCTGACCTTGTTTTCTGGTGGGGTTTCTTGAGGCAACTATAATCACAGCGTCTGTGAATTGCTTGCTGAATCTTAATAGGTAGCCCTGGAGGGACACAGATTGGAGCTAAACTTGGTTTGCTGCTGGACCCCTCTCAGGACTGTGCTTCTGGACACCTACTACACAAAGCTATGCTAATAAGACCAAGAGATTTAGGAGCTTTGCTTAGTACATAGAAACAGACACAGAAAGGCAGCCAAAATAGGAAGACAAAGAAGCAGAAACCATATGAGAGAACAGAACAGAGATCCAGGAATAATGGAGTCAAGCAATCTAACAGATATAGAATTCAAAACACTGGTTATAAAGATGCTCAGTGAACTAGAGGAAGTGTAGATGAATTCAGTGAGAACTTTAACAAAGGTTAAAAAAACACAAAAATGAAAAGAAATCTGAAGTAGCTTCATTAATTTCAGACAGAGCAGATTTGATAACAGTGAAGATTATTACGTATAAAGAGGGCCATTACATAATGATAAAAGGGTCAATTATCCAAGAACACATAACAATACTTAATGTGTATGCACCTAACAACAGAGCATCAAAATATGTGAGGCAAAAAGTGAAAGCTATAAGGAGAAATAAATGAACACACTATTATATTCATGGACATCAACATCCCTCTATGAGAAATGGACAGATCCATCAGGCAAAAAATCAGTGAAGACATAGTTGAATTCAACATTATCAATCAACTGGATATGTGACATCAATAGACTAATTCAACAACAGCAGAACACACATTGTTCTCAAGCTTGTATGGAACATTCACAAAGGTAGATCACACTCGGCCATAAAATACAACTTAACGAATTTAAAAGAAGAGAAATCATACAGTGTCAGCTCTCAGACCATAATGGATTTAAAGTAGAAATCAATAATGGGAAGATAAATGAAAAATTCCAACATACTTGGAGATTAAACAACACACTACCAAATAACAGGTGTCAAAGTACTCTCCAGAGAAATTAAATATATGTTTAACTAAATGAAAATGAAAATATGATTTAACAAAATTTGTAAGATGCAGCAAATAAAGTGTTCAGATAAGTGGAGTAAAAATTGAAAAGAGAAAATCAATACAAAAATCAACAAAATCCAAAGTTTAGCTCTTGTAAAAAATTCAGTAAAATTGAAAATCATCTAACAAGGCAAACTAAGAAAAAAGAGAGAAGACACAAATTACTAATCTCAGAAATGAAAGAGAGGACATCACTACAAATCTCATGAATATTAAAAGGATAATAAAAGCATATTATGAACAATTCTATACCCACGAACTTGATAATCTGTATGAAATGGATGAACATAGTGATTAGACATTTATATAACTTACGAAGTGATCATAGTGATAAATCTAGTACCCATCTGACACCATACACAGTTATTAAAATATTATTGACTATATTCCTTATGCTATATATCCACATGACTATTTTGTAACTACCAATTTGTACTTCTTAAGCCATTCCTTTTTCACTGATCCCCAACAACCTTCCCATATAGCAACCACGAAAATGTTTTCTGTATGTTTGTTTATTTGTTAATTTTGTTTTTTAAGATACCACGTACTAGTGAAATCATGTAGCATTTGTCTTTCTCTGTCTGACTTACTCCACTCAGCACAATACCCTATAGGTACATCTATGTTATTACAGATGGCAAGATTTCACACTGTTTTATGGCTGAGCAGTATTCCACTGTATACACGTACCACCTCTTTTTTGTCCACTCATTCACTGATGGACACCCAGGTTGCCTCCATATCTTGGCTATTGTAAATAATGTGGTAATGAATATGTGGATGCACATGTCACTTCAAAGTAGTGTTTTCAGTTACTTCAGACAAATACAGAGTCACTGGATCCTTGCCTCTTGTAACAGCCTTTGTTTTAAAGTCTATTTTGTCTATGTATTGCTGCCCAGATATATATTTTTTTTTGCTTTCCATTTTCATGAAATATCTTTTTCCATCCTGTTACTTTCACTTTGTGTGTTTTTCAATCTGAAATGTCTCTTGTAGGCAGTATATATAAGGGTTTATTTTCTTATCCACTTATATGTCTTTTGATTGGAACATTTAATCCATTTACATTTAAAGTAATTGTTAATAGATATATAGCTATTGTCATTTTATTATTCATATTTTTATCTTTTATTTTCATCTTCTTCTCCAAGAGGTTCCAAACATTTCTTGTAATTCTGATTTGGTAGTGATGAACTTTTGCTTTTTCTTGTCTGGAAAGCTCTGTATCTGTCCTTCGATTTTAAATGATAGCTTTGCTGAATAGAGTAATCTTGGTTGTAGGTCCTTGCTTTTCATCATTTTCAATATTTTGTTCTAATCCCTTCTGACCTGCAAAGTTTCTGTTGAGGAATCAGCTGACAGTCTGATGGGAGCATCCTTGTAGGTAACCAGATGCTTTTCTCTTGCTGTTTTTAAGATTCCCTCTTTGTCTTTAACTTTTAGCACTTTAATTATGATGTGTCTTGGTGTGGGCCTATGCGTTCATCTTGTTTGGGACTCTCCATGCTTCTTGGGCTTGTATGTCTATTTCCTTCCCTAGGTTAGGGAAGTTTTACATCATTATTTCTTCAAATGGATTTCCAAGTCTTTGCTCTTTCTTCTCCTTCTGGTATCCCTATGATGCAAATGTTGGTATACTTGATGTTGTCTCAGAGTCCACTTAAATTATCTTCATTTTGTTTGATTTACTTTTCTTATTGTTGTTATGATTGGGTGTTTTTTGCTACCTTATCTTCTAAAATGCCGATTCGAGCCTCTGCTTCATCTAATGTACTGTTGATTCCCTCTAATGTATTCTTCATTTCTGGCTGGTTCTTTTTTATGTTTTTTTTTAATCTCTATTTTTATGTTTTTTAATTTCTTTCATAAATTTCTCACTGAGTTCATCTAATCTTCCCCTAAGTTCACTGAGTATCTTTATAACCAGTATTTTGAACTCTGCGTCTGGTAAATTACTTGTCTCCATTTTGTTTAGTTCTTTTTCTGGAGTTTTGTTTTGCTCTTTCATTTGGAAAATGTCTTTGTCTCACCATTTTAGCTGCCTCCCACAGATTGTTTCCACGTATTAGATAGAACTGTTATGTCTCCTTGTCTTAATAGAGTGGACATATGTAGTAGGTGTTCTGTGGGGCCCAGTGGCAAAGTCTCCCACATTACCTGAGCCAGGTGCTCCAGGTGTGCCTTTTGTGTGTGCCCTACTGTTGTAGTTCAGCTTTTGTTGCTGTTTGCATGTCAGTGAGATGAATTGACCCTTGGTCTCATTGATTATGATGACTGGCTCTGACTAGTGGAGGCGCTGTTGTATAGCGGCTGATCCTACGGAGCAGGATTCGCTTTAGCAGGGCTCTAGTGCCTGCCTTGTCTGCCCTTTGAGTGTGTCATCCTCAGATGTGACCCCAGGTGGTGCTCTGGCTTAGACTGAAGCCAACCATTCATCATGAATGTCATGGCTTCCTGGTGGGGCCCTGCCTCTGGCCAAGTTCAGCTGCAGCCTGTACCCTGACTCGTGCCACCTGACATGAGCCACCAAGAAATCCGCAGATGGCTGCCACCTGCACTGGGCATGGATGTGCCTGGAAAGGCCAAGCTGTGAACTGAAGTTGGCTGCTGCTAATGCAGAGCTTGAGGCTGCTCAACAAAAGGTACACATCATGAAGAGGCCAGATGCTGCTTGTTTGCTTGAACCTTTGAGAGGTATTAGGAAAGTCCACAACATGAACCAAGACAAGCAATCTGTATGGAAGAGCCATTGGATGTGATTTGGGAGGGCCTGCAATTTACAGGGGACAAGGTCTCAGGGAGTCATCAGGGTGGCACAACCAATGTTTGCCAGGCTGAAGAAGACTCAGATATGGCTCCCACCTACATCTGCAGCCAGGAACAGAGAGAGCTCAGTAAAGAAAAAATGAATTCTGCCAGCATTTCTGTCTGGGAGAAGGCCTTCCCGACAGCTCTCACCCCAAAGCCAGACAACTCAATTCCTCCCCAGATTTCCCTGGCACCTTTTAAGCTACTGCCTCTTTGCTGGAGCTCAAAGCAAGGGAGTCCTTAGTCTGTCAGTGAGTAAGTTTGCATGCAGGCTTTTTAAGAGGAATGCGTGTTACTCCAGAAAATCTCAACCACACTCCTTGCTGGTTTTCACAGTCAGGAGTTGTGGGGACATCTCCTGCTGGCACTGAAACCCTGGGATGGGAAGCCTGGTGTGGGGCTGGGAACTCTTGCTCCTCATGGGGGAATTCTGCAGCCAAGTTATCCCTCTTGATTTTTAACCGCCATACATGAGTGTGAAACCAGCCCGTTCTGAGTTTCTGTCTCTCCTACTAGTCTTGAGGTGGCCCACTCTGTATGTCCTTAGTTGTAAGACTTCTGTTCAGCTGAATTGCAGGTGATTCTGTGATGGTTATTCTGTAGTTTAGTTATAATGTTGATGTGGCCATGAGAGGAGGCAAGCACAGAATTTGCCTACTCTGCCATCTTGACCAGAACTCTATGTCTCATGGGCCAATTCTTTAAAAAAACATAGCCTGCCAAAAATCTTATAAGAAAAAATAGATTATTTTAATATAATGTTTTTTTAATTGATCAATAATTAATAAACTTTCAAAACAGAAAATATCAGGCTGAGACAGGTTTACTGGTGAATTCTACCAAGTATTGAAGGAAGAAATTATAACAATTGTCTAGAATTTCTTTCAGAGGATAGAAACAAAGGAAGTACTTCCTAATTCATTTTTAAGGGGCTAGCATTTCCATAACATCAGAATCAAGCAAAAGCATTACAGGAAACTATGGACTAAATCTCTCATAATCATTGATGCAAATATCCTTAACAAAATATTAGCATAAGAAATCCAACAATATATAAAAAGAATTTTACACCAAGATCGAGTAAGATTTATTTCAGGTAAGCAAGACTGGTTCAACTTTTAAAAGTCAATTAATGTATTCCATCGTATTAACAGGCTAAGGAAGAAAACTATATGTGTTCTATTCATACCTATGTTTTCTCTATTTAAAAAAACCCTCAGGCACCTGGGGGAAATGCATCTGGTCTCAGTTCCACTTTGCTTCAGGGATATTGTCTTGAACAAGATAAAAAAACAAAGAGTTGACTGATTATGGCAAAATGTAGAACACTACTGAAGGGTTCCAGTTATGTCCTTGAATTAAAAGTCATTGATATATTTTTTCTTATGAGCATAACTTTTAAAATTTTACAGGTACATCAATAGAAATTTCAGGATTAGGGCATAGCTCAGTGAAAAGGCTATAATCCAAAGGTCAGCTGATATTTCATAATGAATTGTAAACTAATAAAGTGTTGATTAATGAACACAGACCTCACTCAGGGCAATTACAGAATATATACATATTAAGATATTCTGAAATATATGTAGTAGTATATCATATTCAGTTGAAAATCAGTCAATTTTCTTATAAATTATTATGTAATAAAGATGTTTGTAAATGAATGATACAAATTGAGTGGAAACACATATTTCACTACTTTAGATCACTAACTCCTTGTTGAAACACAAACATAACCCATTTAACGTTATTTTATATATTCAGAGGGTCATTTATTTGTCAAAAGGGAAGTTGAACTGCTTTAAGAATCTCATCATGTCATTTCTAATCATTTTTCTGAAAGTAGAGGATACGATCTAACATTCTACTAAATGCAAACTCATTTATGTACACTGCTACAGGATCCTAAGCCTTTAGAAATAATACAAATTTTCTTTGTAGAAGTAATACAAAATAATCCCTATTTGGGGATTCCAAAGCAAAAAGAGCAGATGGGAGTTTTTCGAAGCCATATTTCATATGTTTCTGAGAATTTACTATTGAATAAATCATATTTGTTAGCCACATTTGCTCTGATTCAAATCAAATTTAAATTTTAGTATTTTCGTTTTTAATATGTTTTTGCTAATGAACAAATAGATTAAAATTTTCAAATTAATATAAGCTTGGAAATACAGAGATTTTCAATATAAGCTGCAGATCATTTCTGAAAGAACCTTCTATTTAATATATTTAATCAAAATTTGAAAACCTCAATGTTGAAAACCCTTGACTAATATGAAAAATAATTGTCACAATAGAGGCTAGAATCAAGATGTTAGGTGTTTTTTAGAGATGTATACTAATTATGAGATTATGAGTTACAACTTGTTTACTCACTCCATTAATTTAGCCTTCACTGACAAATAGTGTCATTTTTACCAAATACTATTTGAAGAGAATTCAAGAAAAAAAATAGTGGGAGGGAGAGACTTCTATGGACACATATGACAAAGGCAAAATGGAACCTGGTCGTATACACTGTAGATAGTTTAGGGTTGTGTGCAACTATACTTCAATCTTGTCAGATTACAAAATGAGTTGACATTTAAAAAAATATCTTTCTGTACTTTTAGTTGAATCACAGAGTTAAATAATTATACCACGATGGATAAGTGAACCATCAAGATAAATAATTACTTTTTATTTTGGGAGAGATTGAGAAAATATTATATAGTAACCAATCAGGATGTGATAAGTGAAGAAATTAGCTTAAATTTTGAAAGATACAGTTTAAAGAGTAAGCATTAAATTGTTTGCATGTATATAAGGAGGCAAAAATTTTAAAGTAGCTTTCATGTACATAAAATTGTTAAAAGCTAATGAATCAAATTCTGCATATTAAAAGATATAATTTTTTTTCTCATGCAGGTAAGATTTTGACTACTACACCAAATGCAATAAAGAATTACATCCTGCATAGCACGTCATAATTAATAAAGGCTTGATGCTGCAAATTACCTTCCATGAGCACTGCATCATTCACACAACTGTTCTTACAAAAATTTAACCCAAGAATGTATATGATATTTTTCTACATTGCTCACATTTTGTTAAATACAATAAACTCCTGATAGTTTTCCTTCATTTCTTGTTCTTCTTTCTTAGTACAGTAAATACCTGATAACCTGCCACCATTAAGAAATTAAATAAAGGGTTAACTTTCTAGCTTAATTTTACAGAATGCTTTAACTATCTAGCTATAGAATTCTAAAATAAAAACACAAAAAGTAAAATTAAGCCATGCATTTGTTACCACAGTTGCAGCCTAAATGATTACTCCAGCCAAACTATCTATCAAAGCTACCAATAACTTGAAACATGGAGCTTCATCTCCTTTTATTTCTCTACCTATGCTCTAGTGAATGTTCTACATGCCTAGCATACTGCCTGGTATATAGAAGGTGAATGAAAGGAAAAAAAAGAAATGTCGTAAACAGCCCCTAAATTATTGAGAATTATCTGTTCTTTTTCTTTAAAATTTACATTATTTTGGTTGCACATACCAAAAGACTTAATCTGGATAAGTCTGAAGCACCTAGTAAGTTTCATCAAATAAATCATTATATTATATGTGAGCTTGACATATTTAACCATATGGGCTTAATCAAGCAAGCCTTTTCTAGATACCATTACAGGAAATAATCTATAATCTCATGGATGACACCTGAAATTATTCCTTCCTCCTATTTTATGTACATATTTAACAGACACTTACGTATATTTTTCCTGTGTACCAGGCATTGTCCTAAAAATGTTACAAATAATTACTCATTTAATTTTTAATACTGCCTCAGAGGTAGGTACTATTATCATTATCATCATCATTCCTGTTTTACAGGTTAGGAAACTGAAAAAAAGTTTAAACAACTTGTCCAGGATCATGTAGCTAGCAAATGATGAATATAGGGTTAGTCTCCATATTCTGGCTCAGGTCCACGTACTTAACCATCATACTTCTTCTAAGTATGATTTTACTAATCTCCAATTCTCTGATGACAGAATTATATCCTGTAGCCTTAACAGTTTCATTGTCATAATGTAATTTAAATTCAACAAACAACTTTTAATTAGAGTACAACTTTCATCTGGCCATGCAAGTATAAAATTCTGTCAATCTAAAAATAAAACTCCAGATGGAAGGAATTTTGCAATAGGTTCTTTAGATACTTATAATAATAAACCCACAGGCTGGAGAAAAACAGACCTGCCTTACACCGAATTTCATTCCATAAGTGAGATGTATCATTTTGAGGCTCCAGTGTATATTGTTATGTGTCAGTTGGGCACAACAACTAAAATGTCTGCTAATCAAGGTACTTGCCTGGATCGTACTGTGAAACAAGTCAGAAAAAGAAATATCATAGGACCTCACTTATATGTGGAATCTAAAAACATTGGACACATAAAAACAAAGAGGAGAAAAGTGAGTGCCAAGGGCTGATGGATTAGAGAAATGGGGAAATGTTGGTCAAAGTGTGCAAACTTTTAGTTATAATATGAAGTTCCAAAGATGTAATATATAGCATGGTGACTATAGTTAACAATACTGTGTTGTATACTTGGAAAATGCTATGAGAGTCAACCTTTAATGTTCTCACCATAACAACAACAATGCAGTAATTATGTGAAGTGAAGAATGTGTTAACTAACCTTATTGTGGTAAATATTTCCCAATATATATGTGTAACAAATAGTCATATTGTACACCTTAAACTTACACAGTGTTATATGTCAATTATATCTCAATAAGGCTGAAAAAATATATATTTGCCTGAGACTTTTGGAACACCTGATTGTTCTTCTAAGCTTCAGATAAATGGCATTTTTTCTCAGTCCAATATTTCTGATCCATCCAAACTTTCTCAATGTGTGCTATAGGCTGTGGAGAGAACTACATAATAGCTTTTACTAATGGCAGAAACTCCCTTTTGTCAGAGAGGATTACTGTCAGTACCAGGGAAAATAGAACTCTGAGCTCATTTGCTAGCATTTATTTAATATTCTACTCTAATATGTTCAAAACTGTAGCAGTACACAATGTCATAGGAAGATATAAATACTCACTGAATCCTTTTTGTACCTACAAAATAAACCAAATGGAAAACAAAAACCCAGTTTGTTTATTGTTGCTCAAACTTTCCCAAGATTCTGATATTATAAGTTATTTAACATTTCAGCTGACTTTGGGGACTTTTGGAGATTTCTCTGATGAAGAATGTTTCAGTGGCAGCCAAAGTATATTCTGGGCATGCTTGTCAATCCAAATAAAAGTAGCAAATAGATTTTTTTTGTTGCTAAAATGAATTTTCGCTGGACCTTAAAACTTCCTTTTTTATTATAGACTTGACAATCCAGAAAGAACAAATAATTTTTTTCTCCAAGACCATAAAAACTCAAAGTAAATATGGAAAATTCCTTGTTAATCCAAACCCGTTTGTCCCAGTGTCATCCGAGAAGATTTACCACAAGTAATCAACGGTACCTTTCCAAGTTCAGCTTTATGAGCTGTTTAAACAAGAGTGTAAAGTCAAAGGGATGACATGCAAAATTCAAAACAGCTGCTGTCTCCTTGTGGTACATTATACAACTAGTCTTAAGCAAATAATCTAATCATTCAGATCCTTAAATTCTAAGAAACTGTACAAATGGCCCCTGGTATTATTCTCATCACACTGTTATTATGTTGCTTTTCATTATTGTTATAATTCTATGGTGATGTAATGGTGTTATAACAGAGGAGCTGGGTCGCTTTGTGTATGGCATTCAGACTCATGCATTTAAATAATTCTATAATTTCTATCGCTATACTACTTATGCCAATCATCACATTCATATTCTATGTCTGATCTTTCATGTTATCAGTTGGATTCAAATCTTCAAAAGCTTACATTATTATTCCCTATAATTGCCGACTATGTATTATAAAAAACTTCTTGGTGATTAAGTACATGTGAACGCAATCTTATAAACGAGGCACCATTTGTTTCATTTTTTGTATTCACCTCTTTTCTCAATTTGCTTTCAAAAATATTCTGAGTGTTACAAAACCTATTATCTCATCCTTAAATAATTCAATAAAACCAATTTGGCTAAATAATAATGACCCTAATTTTTCCAGGCACACAAAATTTACGTAAGGCTGGCAACGCACTTTTAACTCATAAAAACCATCATGAAAGGAATGTAATTTTGCTTTCTGCAGCTTCTTGTCTCTCCTTGGAGAAACTATAAGCCCATAAAAAATCACAATATATGATTGCCATGCCTAGATTATTCACTCTCAAGCCTAAAGAGCAGAAGAGATTTCCTCAACCAAATCAATAGATAAAATTTAAACAACTTCAAGGCAGCAAACAATAAGTCACTTACAACAGAGTTAATGCTTATATAGAACATGCACAGTGGCTGATAATTTAAATAGGACCATGAGCTAAGACTACTATGTAGTAAAAAGCAGGCCATATTTTCAACAATTTTATAAGTTCAGCATCATATAAAGTTAGTCTTAGCATGTCTCATAACTATTCCATGGAATAGAAGGATAGCTTTTGAATTACATGGACACATTGCATATTCTATGTGGGAGTAGATCTGAAAGATCAAGAGGAGTGAGAGAAGAATGCTTTTCGTGGTCCTTGGCCTTTCATATTTCATTGTTAGAGGTGAATCAGGAAAAGATAATCTTTCAATGAAATGTTACTGGTACAAAAATAAGCATTTAGTTGGCTCTAGGATTAGACCTTCATGCCCAGTTGTCTTCTACAAACATTTACTCAAATCTTGCCACAATGTTGCATAAATTGAAAGGACTCTGTCATTATCATTCATTGAAATGAGATGGATTCTATAAAAGTCTGTTTGAGAAAATTCTGCATTCTATTGCAGTACTCATACAAAGAAAATTCTCATTTTCCTCTCTATAAGTTGTTTATTTTTATCTGATTGATCTTTATTAAATTCTAAAAGTTCTATGTTTTAGAAAAGAAACAGAGTCTATTTAGAAGTCAGCTTCAGAACAGTCATTTCATTAACAATGTGAGGGCCTTTAAGAGCCTTATCTTTTTTTTTTTCAATTATAGTATTAAAAATTAGAACTTTAATCCTTCAAAACACCTGTAGGTTACATTTGAAATCAGTCTTTTTCAATACTCCAAGTGTGTTTTTATTTTCTCAAATCAAAATAAGATTTCGCTTTCCTGAATCTTAGTAGACACAATATATAGAAAGCATGGTGGAGAGTGGGGAAATTCAATGGGTACAAGAAAATAATAGGGCCAAGTGAAACTGAATTCACAGAAAGAGAATATTTGCTCCGTTTATATGGTTTTGTTAACATCCCAATTTTTGTATTCATCAGAAAAAAGTATAAATGTCTCCTGTGCATTTTCTCAAGTCTACAAAATTTACAATTTTATAAAAAACAAATTCAGAGACTATCTAATATGGCCTTTATTTGTATAATTAACAACTTCTATATGCAATGTGCCATGCCAGGTGCTAAGGATATAATGGAAAGCAAGGTAGATCTGTCCCTGGATTAATGGAGCTATAGCTACATATTTAGCTTTTAATTCTCCAATCTATCTTTCATTTTTATAGAAGAGGAGGATTACCACTAAATATTATCTTCAAATGATAAAATACATTAATAAAAATAACAAGTTCAGGGACCAGCTCTCATAATATTGATACATGAGTGTCTAGACAAGTCTAGATTTTTAAAGATTTTGATATATTTTTCAAAAAAAATGAATAGGGAAGTTAATAGAAATTAAAACAATATGCTGCATGTTCTTGTCTGGTATGGAAATTCTATATTAACTAAGCCAGATGTTAAAAATAAGTTTTTTAAATAACTAAAGAGTACAGTACTAAGATAGCCTTTCACTCTAGGTCACTCATTTGACTGTTTTCCAGTTCTAATAAGAGACATTTTCACCTTGCTGCAGGAATTGTATTTGCAGAATTAAAATATCTCATTAACTCATAACATCATCGATAATAATTACTCATTTGTCTCAAGCAGACCAACAGTCAAATAGGCAATAGCAGTGTCGGCGTTTGTAAAAATAAAAACAAAACAATACTTTAAAACCTAAATTCAGTAACATTATGAGAATATGCAACTATAAATTATCATGAATTTAATAATCTGTATTTATGTTCATTCTTTTATTTAAATTTTTGCTCTGACATTTCTCGAAGGGAATAATCTTGATATCAACTTTAGGGGCTATAATTTAATCTTGAATATTCTACTTTTATTTGGGATTTAATACAGTATGTCTACATTGTATTTAAGCTATTGTCATATTAATTTATAAATTGTATAAGATCTAATAGTTCCATTTTATCTCTCTTGCTAAACCTTTTTTTTAATATTCTTAATGTAATAGTCTCTCATTGTAGTAAGTATAAATTTAATTGCAGTTTTAAAATAAACAAGTAGCCTTCTAACTTTTAAATAATATACAAACTGAGGTGAATTGAAATTTGAGGAGCCCTCCAAATCTTTTCATCATTCAATCTAAAAGGCCTTCAAGGTCAGTTTCGGCAATTAAAGAAATACTTATACTACCTCAGTCTTTTTCTGTCTAAAATAAACCTCCAACTATTACATTTTCTGGCAATAGAACATGAAAACTTAAATCCATACATATAACATAAAAATTTCACTTATATCGTCAATTTGGTCATTTGATTCAGATTTTTCTAGCGTTGGTTGCTTTTATTTCCATTTACTGAATTAAGTTAGTAAATATTTAATGGTACTTACCTCTTTTCATTTATAGTTGAAAGATTTACCATTATTTCATAACAACCATGGTTAGAAGAACACTTCTTTTTATAAACAAATTGTTCTTAGGCATTTAGAATCAGAATCAGCTTTAGTTATTGAAAAGAAGAACCTAAAATTTAGAGTATGTCCAAGTAATAAGCCAGACATAGTCTCTGAATCTGTGAAAATAACTTCCAATAAACTACAGAAAAACTCCTGTTTGTTTGTTTGTTTGTTTTGTTTTGTTTTGTTTATGCCTACAATACCCGGTCTTCCTAGGTAGTCTCTTATCCAAGTACTAACCAGGCCAGACCCTGCTTAGCTTCCGAGATCAGACAAAATCGAACATGTTCAGGGTGGTATGGCCATAGCCATTCTTAATATTGGCACCAAAATGGGCTTTTTTTTCCCTCACAGACAATCCATCACATACTGAAAACAAATTTATTTCATAGAAATAAATCATTGATAAGAAAAATAGCAAAAACCTTTCCCTAGAGTGGGAGAACTAATTTTCAACAATTTTCTGCTGATCAGAACCTCGAATTCTGAATTTATAAAAGATTTTGTATAGTTTCCAGTGTTATTTCTGGAAATAAAATAGAAAACCTACATCTCTCCCTTAAACATAAGACAATACTTTGTGAACCCATTAAGAGGTATGATCCATGTCCAATATACAACCAACCCTAGACTTCAATCTTGTAAGTTATTAAATGTAGCAAAGAGCTCCTATCATCTGGATTGAATTCTTTTGAATGATATAAGTGTAATCATATAAGTGTAAGACAAAAGAAATGATATAGATAAAATCTATTTTAAAAAAAGAAAATACATCAGCTCTCTATAGGGTCTAAATTGAATTTAATTTATTTTGATTAAATGTTTTTCTGGTTTCTTATTTGCGTATTTCTTATTTTTTATTTGTTTCTATCCTATTTTGTAAATAAAGGCAAATGAAAATATTCAAAGTGCATAAATACTTTGGGGAGATGCTGAGGAATGAGGATTAGACTGAGAATGCTAGTTCTACAAGCCAGCATTCTGGTAAGCATAATGAATTGAAATATTTAACCATGATAAGAAATGATTCTCTCTCAGTTTGAAAGAGAAACCTGGAGGCAAACAGAGAAATAAAGTCACAATTTCTTTTAATTTTGCAAATAAGCATGTAGAAAAGGAGAAATTATATATTTTTAAATTAAGTTTATTGGGATAACATTGGTAATACAATTATATAATGTTCAGGTGTACATTATAATTTAACCTCTGTATATTCTATTGTGTGTTTACCACCCAAAGTCCAGTTTCCTTCAGTTACCTTATATTTGATATCCTTTACCCACTTCACCCTCCCCTTACCTCCCTATATTTGACCCTCTTTACCCTGTCTACCTCTTCTCTCCTTCCCCACTCCCTACCCTCTGGTAACCACTAGTCTATGAGAAATTATATAATTATATAAATTTAGCAACGTTGTTCAAAGTTAAGAATACATTACATTACAAAGTTATCTAATGAATCTTCTACAAAAAAAACTTTTTAAAGAAATTATAGCTTTAAAAATATTCCTTCTGACGATTAACAAAAAACAATTGTCGAGAAAAACCCTAGATGACATAGCCAAATCAACCCTCAGAACTGGTGTAACTTGTTCATTTAAAAAAAAAATTATTAACATATAGTAGGCACACAATCTTATATTAGTTTCAGGTGTGCAACATAGTGATTAAACATTTATATACCTCACATATCGATCACCGCAATATGTCTAGTAACCACCTGTCACCGTGCAAAGTTATGTTATCGACTATATTCCCTGTGCTATACAATACATCACCATGGCTCATTTATTTTATAGCTGGAATTTTGTATCTCTTATTCCCTTTCACTTTTTTCTAGTGTGACTTATTCTCATGTGGAAAAAGAAAGCAAGTCAGAGTTTAAGGAAATAACTACCAAACAAAGGAGAAAGAGGGAACACATGAAGTGGAGAAAAAACTGCTAGGTGCATGTACATGTGCACACAGACACACACACAAATGCATTCACACTCCACATACACACACAGAGTAATGCTATCCCCATCAACAGAAGTAAACTACAGCAGTAACATCAACTTTAATACTGTAATAAATATGTTTTGCTCATCTAACTTTATGCACACACCAAGGTCATATAGAAAAGAGGAAAAAATAGCTCCATATACATCATTCAATTTCATGACTAAAATATTTACTATTTTTAAATCACAGCATTATTACCTAATTGTTCTAATATATCAGTCTCGCAAACATGCGGTTTTGGTTGTACAAGCATTCCATTGTATCAAATTATTTTTTGATCTTAAACAATTCCACCACCTGCACATTCCAGCTTTTATAATTTCCAACTTGCTCTTATACTCTTTAGAACCACTAGCATAGTTATTTTCTGCTGTCATCCTAGCCCATTATCTGGGTCATACCATACCTTAAAACTTACCTAACCTAGTTTATCACTTCTTTTAATAATTTATTCTTCATAGTTTTCCACCAGAACTCTTTAGACTAAGTAAAGATGGTCTTTTAACCCTATACCCCTAAATATAACTTAGGTCTAGTATGACAAATTCCTTTCTTATCTTTCAAGGGCTTCACCCAAATTGCACAAGAAAAGCTCTTCCTAGGATTCCAAAGATTGTCAAACCATTTCATTGCTATTCTTATTAATAATTTCTAAATATCTTCCCCCTTTTTGAAACATTCTCAAAAAATTCAAAGAAGGAAAGATCATTTTCCTGTATCCAGATGCAATCATCATATGGAACTCTCAAAATTAATTGTACCGTAGTCCCCCTAATCCATGGTTTCTCTTTCCATGGCAACTGAAAAATAAATGAGACATTCCATGAATAAACAATTCATAAATTTTAAATTTTGTGCTGTTCTTAGTAGTGTGATGAAATCTTATGCCATGCCGTGCCATTCTTCCTGGGATACAAATCATTCTTTGGTTCAACATATCCACACTGTATACGCTACTCATTCACTAGTCACTCAGTAGCCATCTCGATTCTCAGATCAACTCTCACAGTATTGCAGTGCTTGTATTCAAGTAATTCTTATTTTAACTCATACAGGCCAGAAAGCATAAGAGTAGTGATGCTGGTAATTTGGATATGTCCAAGAAAAGTTGTAGACTCCTTTCTTTAAGTGAAAAGGTGAAAGTTTGTAACTATCCGTGGACTCAGCCATCCACTCTGGGTCTTGGAATGTATTCTCTACAGATAAGAGGGGACCACTGTACATTTTTCTACTCCCCAAAATAATTTATCTACTGTCCTTACACCTAAAATACATTTAGCACTCCCATGTATATAATGTAAATATATTTAACTATTTGTATATTTCAATGTTTTCATCCTGATATATCCTTTGGCTATTGATATACATCAGACTTGTCTTCAATTTTAAAATCCTTCAAAAACACATCATCGTAGATTGTGCAGATCATCTGCACAATTCCTACCTAGCATGGAATGATGGCAAATGCGTGCTTATTGGATGGTATTCGATATGATAAAGATGATGAACCTGATCATTATAATTATTTTCTACAACTCACTATTTTTAAGAGTATGGAATTCTTTCTGAAGGCCTCAAGTGCAATAATGGTTGGCTGATGATTTGAAAAAGTTATTTGCAATTTGTCATTTGACTCACCACGAATACAGACTGATTAGTTAGAATACTGAGCTAAGCCAAGGCAAAGGTTTTGATCCCTGTGTGGGCCAACAATCACAGACTGTCTCCTAACACCAGTCAGCTTTCTGCAAAGGCACACTGTTGAGAAAAAGAGAGGCCTAGATGGGATAACATAGACTGAGCTAAAACAAAACAAAAGAATAATTTAAAAAGAACATCAAAAGCATGACTCAAAAGGGTGATTTTCATGTTTGAGGAACAATCAATTACAGGGTGGCCTTCCTACATAAATATCACAAAAGTTTCCAAATATGGCAATGCTATTCTCACTGTCAACTTCCTCTAGAAGAGGAAGGAAAACTATAGCCAAAGAAGGTGAATAATGGAATCAGAATATAAAACAAATCAAGGACAAAATAGTCTTTTAAAACTACCCTATCAGTTGATTCAGGGAAAAAGCAAAGAAAAAAAAATCAAATCAAATCTTGGATCCGCAACTTTTTCCCACCACAGAATATTTACTTGACTTGTTCCACCATGCATACTATATGTGTCAGTTCCTGTATGTTCTGCATTAAGTCAAGAAAAAGTCTCTTAATTGTAAAGATGGCATATTCTTAAATACTAACAAACAATGAACTGTATTTACACAGTGAGAATTTTTTCCTCCAATTTTCATTGTAGTTTCTACATGCACATTATTGGCATAAATTTAAAATTTTCAGCTTTATTCTGGCCCATTGCCTCAACTCTCCCCAGGGTGTTTCCCTCATTTTGTGTTTTCCATTAAACTACGAAGCTATTTACATAGCTGTAATATCAATGGTGTAAGCCTTTAAGTATTATAAATGTTATCCTGTATGACTAACCAGTACTTGTTTCCAGTACAGCCAGCTGACATAAACAAAATGTAAGTAATTCTTCCATATGTCTAAGAATGTTTTTCTCACCAGCTAAAAGCTAAGTAGCATTCCAAAAATTATTAGATTATTTTCATAATAGTAGTTGATTTGATAAAAGAAGGTGATGCCAAAACATTCATACTACAAAAAAATTTTTAATTAATTTATATGAATCACTAGCTAAGCCTCATTTCACAATAAAAATTTCTGTGCTGGAATTTGGATTTATCTTTCAAGAGGTTAACAAAACAAATAAATTCTTTTATGAGGTCTTTATTCAAATACCTTTAACCTGTTTCTCTTTCTAGCCAAACAGAATTGTTCTGAATTTCTCAGACACAATCTATGCTTTTTCATCACTTCACTCGTGCTTGTGCAATTTCTTCTATCTGGAACATCCTTAATCCTAATCTACACCCATTCAAATCAATCACCCTTCAAGGTACCACTCAACTACTCAGCTTAAGTCTTCCCTCAGCCATTAATAATCCTGGCATTCTTGATCTATCACTTTAAAGGGACTCTTAGCACCACCTAACTGCTGGGCTGCTTTAAAGATCTATGAGATAACATGTGTTAAACCACTTACTAAATTATAAAGCACTATACAATTGTGAACTACTGCTGTAAGCACTCTAAATAGACTTGCTGGATACATGAATGAAATTATCTGCTTGTAACCATGAAATATTTCTTTAATCTCCAAGCTCTATAAGGAGATGCCATAAAGTTTACATTTATAATTTAAAATTTACTTATACTCAAAATCTGTGTGCAAGTGTACATTATACAGTATTGTATGCTTTGGTCCATGATGAATGAAGAGAAAGGAAAAGTCTAGGAGAGAAACATACATTTTATGCTGGTATAAGTAGATAAAAATTAGCTTCCATGATCAGTTCCCAAAAATTCCTACATAATATGTAATTATTTACATTTTTCTTTAGGTTTGTTTCATTATAGAATAAGTCATTTAAAAATTTTAAGGGCAGCACACAATATATTTACCTTCATTGAAATTGTTCAAAATGTTCTTGGTTAAAATATTAAAATATGATCAAAATTATTAAAATCTAAGACAGAATACATAGGCTGAAAACTATTATTAATATATGTCTTAATAAAGCAAATAAATTTAAACGCTTACAATTTTTTATGTATTTATAATTATACATAAATGTAAATGAGGAATATTACTATTATTAACTTCTAACATTAAGCAATACACTTTAGGCACATGTGAATATGATTAAGGGTTAGACAGAGGGTAAATTTTCTGTAACGCAATTATAGCATAAAAATAGGCTACTGGGAAAATGTGACAGGTTCTGTTTTTTGTTCATGTAAATGTGTTCTATTACAAAAAGAAAAATGCTTGGGCACAAATACATGTGCAGTACTTGTGATTTTATTAGACAAGGCATAAACTCCATGGAATATTTTAAGGAAGCCCTCTCTAAAGATGCTAATTTATAATTCTGTAAGGAAAAGAAAGTGTGCATGTCTGCCTCTGTCACAAAAAATTATTAACAGTCTGCCTCCTCATTTATGCATCACAAGACAATAAAGTCATCAGTGATGTTTATTTCTGGTCAAAAGAAAAATATCTTATTCAGAGACCCAGAGCATAATAAAATATAGACACGTAGAAACTGCAGTTGAGTATTTAACTGGCATATGGCTCTGGCATCATGAGTTTACTGGCAAACCTTCCTATCATTGATTTACTAGCTGTTTTGCTTTATTCCTTAACTGTTTTTGTTCTCTCTCAGGAACTGAAGTCAATAGGAAAACTGAATAACTAGCGATGCTCATTATAGGTGAGACTGCCATTTATTGAGCCCCGAAAGGTGTAAGATCTCAATCTCCAAACAATGACCCATTGAGATACACATTATTTTCATTTTGCAGCTGAGGACACTGAGCTCACGGAGTTTAATAAATTTGCCTCAGGTCATAATAGTTAGAAGGAATAACGCATGTTATTTCTCTGATGGCAAAATCTATTCATGCTACCTCCTGAAACTGAGTATTACCTGTATGATCTTATAACTGACTCATCTCAATCCAAGAATCGGATCACCTACAAAAGCAACTATTTAGTGATGTTACAATTCCACATGATATTCTGAGACCCCCAACAGCTACGCTTCTGTGAAATTCCCATTCCACATTGCAAAAGCTAAACATGAGAAAGTTGCCTTTTAAACAATTATATTTAGAGCTCTTTATTCCCACCTTCCTGATAAATACATGTCTGCATTTTTTTGCTTCTATAAAAAGTAGAAATGTAATTTGCAATTTCAAGGTACTCAAAGTTGTTAAATAACAGAAAGCTTGTTCGTAAAAAAAATGAATACACATAAACACACACCTTGACAGTTTTTGTTTTTCAAACTGCAATAAGAAACACACAGAAAAATATATATGTAAAATACATATGATTAAGGCACTGAAGTTACTAAAATCAGAGGTAAGTGACTTGAATCTACTCACTATTAAAGTCAATTGTCTTGAGCTATACCTCTTGTACCCTATCCAGTCAATCTCTCCAGAACTTAATTGACCACTCATTTCTTCAAATAATTACAAAGTCACATTTATTTTCATCCCTCTGTGGAATTTCATTTCAAGTACAAAAAGATAGTTTTCTGTTTTTGCAATCTTGTTAAATTCCTAAATCTGTGTCCTTCAATCTCCCACATTTTGCTTGATTTTTCTCTGTTTCCCAGTTATGACCTTCATTTTGGTCCACCTGCTTCTCAATACGGGCCAGCAAACTTGTTGTTTGACTGAAAAAACAGAAATATAAGCAGAAAGAGATTGGTAATCTTTACTTCAAAGGGGAATAGAACTAATGAGCCATTTTCTTTCTCCCCCTCAGAAGCCTGGTAGTTTATAAAGTCAGTAATATCTTCTCATACAAAACATTTTGGTAGAGTTTCTCAGTGCATCAGGTGGGTAACTCTCCCAGACATCCTCTTACTAACAATCCCCACCCCCAGTTAGAGAAAATAGTCCAATTTCCCTCTCGTTAGAAATTCTCAACTAAAGCCAATGTAGAGTGGAACCACACATTTTCTCCAGCTGAAGTCTTGTGACAAGTAAAAATCACTCTGGTGACATTTTGTTTTTTATAAATTTAAGAGAAATCTTAAATGTTTTTAATATGATGCAGAAAATTAAATTCCAGTACCAAGAATAGAGGGGAGGGGAGACAGAAAATTAAATAGCAAATAAAGAACAGCTTTAAGAAAAAAATACACCAGGCCAAAATCAAAATCAAGATTATCTCCTGAGCTAAGATCAAAAATTCATGATGGCCTATTGTGTACAACTAAGATGTTATAGAACTAGAATAAAATTAAAGAGGTAACTCGTAATTCCCTTTCTCTTATCACAGGAAAAATTAAAGAAAAAAATTATAATTAAACAAAATAAAAACAAATGTGACTGGTCTGTTTTTACTAGGGCTCTGTTCTCCAATGATGAATGTGCACCACTGAGACAATGAGGAAACTACATGACTTTGACTAGGTGTTTTTAACTGTTTTCTTTATAAATGGGGCATAAGTTGAACAAAAATAAGAAAAGGAGAAAGAAAAGATCCCAACTATGATCATCTCAATCTGCTTTAAATCTCATTTTTCTAACAACAATAATCTATTTAATAGAACAAATGACACATTGGCAATAAATCTAAACAAGAAGGACATCATCTTCTCATAAACTAACACTCGCTACTCTTGCCGAAGACTTATAGCTCATAAAACCATTCTCATTTCCTAAGCACAACTTTGACACTAAATTTTATGGTTAATATGGATGAATAGGCCCAGAAAGTGTGGCAGAACCACAGACTGTACCATCAATTAAAGATTCTCAGAAACAGGACACAACAAGGGCACCATGGTCAGAATAGTGAAAATGTTCTTCAGGGTAAAAAGGGTAAATTAGGGCATTCATTAGGAAAGCAAAAGATGAGAAAAATAAGCGAAACCAAGATCTGCATCCCAGTTTTAAACACATTTAGTTTGTAATTTGAGACAACAAATTTCAAATTGACATGGGGAATTAATCTAATACCAAGAAACTGATATCAAGTTAATGGCAAGAAATCCATCAAGCAAAAAACCAAATTATCGAAAAAGTGTCACTGGAAGATTATTTTTCTAATTCTCAGACATGATAGGATGAAACTGATTTAATTTCCCATGTTTTTTTTGTGGAGGCTTGTGTAATTCTCACTGTATCTATGGAGTACAAGACTATTAGAAAAGCAAGTAGTTCCAACTAGGAACAGCTGCTATTTTCTAATTAAAATTCACAAGACCAAAATATTAATTTATTAGGCAACAATGTTTAATTTAAACAGCCAGAACAACATTTTCTAGCAAAGCATTATTTTTATAAGGCAGTTTTCATGATTATATGGCATAAATAATTTAATGTGACAAAACAGTTTGTTGTCTGCTGTTAATATGCAAACAACTTCATTCCATATTGAGAAATAGCTATTTAATATAAATCTAAGTGTAAAGGATTGTTCCTTAGTAAAAACTGAACTTCAATAATAACTTCTAAAATATTTCATTTAATAAAATATTGCTGTCTTAGACAGTGGAAAGATTATCTTTTGCTATCAAAGAAGCAAGTTAATAAAGTGACAATAACAAAGTGATATATCTGTCAAAGTTTATAGATAAAGATGTCGAGCTATAGGTTATCAGCCTACAACATTGACACTGTTCATATATCATAGCTCCCCAACACACCCTGTCAGCACTGTTTATTTTCAGTCAGGGGTTAAATAATGAGCACGTAGTAAGAATGCCTTTGGGGAACCACTTTGTCTTACATACTGTTCACTTGTTTACTTCAGAGAAAGTTTCAGTTGCTTTTGTTTAGTCTTTTGTTTAGACAGATGACATTTATCAATTTGAAACAAACTTTAGGTCAACTAAATGAAAAATATCAGTTTTATTCCTTTTCCCATATTTGCTATATTACTCTTTGTATATCAATTATGAAGTGCCACTCTGCCCAGGTTTACTCCAAGTGCTTCAGTCATCATTGGTTGCTTAATTATGAATAGTCTTTTAAATAGTCGCCTCACACCTCATGTTACCTAAGAAGGATAATAGCAAATGTAATGGTCTGTAAAAATAACTAAAAATTTTTCAGCTTTGTATGAGTAACTTGACAAACCATCAGCAAGGAAAAGTGATGGTTAGTTCTCTCTATTCAATAGATAATTAGTCAATATTCCTTTACCTTTGCTAATCTCAAAAATCAAACTATTCCCCTGGAGTATCCTGGAAGAATAAAAGAAGGTAGTCTCTTGAAGGACCTGTAGTAAAGACTAACCATACTTCTATTTAATTTAATATCACTTTCTGTCCTGGTCCAACCATTTCTTTTACTCAATTCATATTTATTTGATGATTCATTTATTTGCTTTAGATATTTATAAATAATATGCACAATATTGGATCTAGGGTATCAAAACAATTTTCTTGCCACCTGTCCTCTAGAACTTTACAGTGTAGTTAAAGAAAAAATAAAACATATTTGGTATATGTGACTAATAGTAATTCAAGGGCTTCCTTATGTCCAGATCCTCACAGGAAGAGCTACAAAGTGCACATCCCAGAAGAGCTTTTCCCAGATAGTTTCTTTCTATTCCACTTCAATTCGACTCTTACTTCTCAAATCCCAAGATATTCACACAAATGCAGGTGTTTTACGTATGAAGTTAGTATAATTTCTAATTGAAGTTCCTATCACAATCCTAGTTAAATGATCCAATATGATACTTTTGTGTAAGAACAACATTTATATGAGAATAACAATTTTAGAGAATCAACAGTGTTATTTACTTTACCTATATTGCTTTTTCTTTCTAACTTTAAGGTAGGGAGAGGAATCCTTTCATATTTTCACACAGCACTTGAATTATACCAGTAGCATAACATTTAACATATTATAAAAAATGTTATCTACGACTTTCCACTTTCTTCCAGCTACCTGAACCCAATATCCGCAACACACTGAATTACTTGAAAGTAGAGAGCAAGTTAACATTCATTTTTGTATCCTTTATGTCCAACACGATTTCTGGCATATAGTAGATGCTTGTTAAATTTTGTCACACATCTGTCACTCATCTGGTTATAGTGCACTCAAATGTTATCACAGGCTAGACTTTAGTTTTATTTGGTGCAATTGAGAATCCATCACTATTTAATTGTATGTAGTACCAATAGTATAATTTTGTTTTGAACCTGAGGCACTGTGACTTTGACTAGCACTCCAGCTGTGCAGTGCAGTAAAAGAGGTACTGTACTTTCAGTCAAATGACATGTCAGTTACTAATTATAGAACCCACAGTTTTGTTTCCTTAGCTGAAAAGGGGGGGAAAATAATATCTATTATTGCCCTCTTCCCATGGATGTCCTGAAAAAAGAAATGGATTGAGAGTATCAGAAAGCTTTGTAAAATAGAAAATGCAAGTCAAAGAAGCATCATTTTCAATTGCTCAACCAATTTTTCTGAAGAACTATTTAATTCTGCTGTAAAATCTTCATTCATCTTTGAGAATGAATATTCTGCCTAATTTCTTTCATATGTAATACCCATTACTTAAAACTTTGGGCTTCAAAACCCTAGAAAAAATTGCCTCAACTGACTTATCAAAACTTGTTCCCTTTCTTTCTCTGCATCTTTGGGTATGGTGTATCCCAATTTAGAAGCTCTTCCAAATCCATCAGCAATTGAATATATCTCAAGATTTTACAAAGCTCAATGCCATTCTCTTATCCATGAAGTCACAAAATATTCTAGGCCACAGTGATCTTTCCCTCCTCAACACTTTTATCTGTATGATCATGTCAAGTTCATAATCACAATCAATTGAAATTTAAAGATTTTGTATTATAATAATAAAAAGTTACCTTTTGCTCAATTATAGCTATTCATGCATTATATCTTCTCACAACAAAGCAATAAAGTAGGGAATATTATTATATTTTTCTATAAATAAGAAAAGAGAGCCTCGACAAGATTACATAAGGCAAAAGGTCACATGGCAAGTGGCAGAGTTAGGAATATAAATCCAGATCTATCATGTTCATTCAATTTTGCTATGTTGTTTTCCCAACTGAATTTTCAAACTTCCAAACTTTATTCCCCACTCCTATTGATTCTCAGTACTGTTGATTAATTAATGAATGAATGCACTGTTTTATTTGCTTATCATATTATTGCATTAACTAAAACTTTTCAAGTTAAATCACATTAGTTCAAATTTCTGTGTTTAAATTGTTTTACTCTAGGTGGCCAGAAAAGAAGAAAATAAATTAATCCAGTCTGACACATCCTAAAGTTTGTGTTTCATGAGTTGATTAACATGCATTTTTCACCTCTACATGTTCCTTTTAGGTCTTTAAAATTCTTCAGATAAGAAGTGTTCAATTAAAAAATCTAGAGTATATAATGTTAATAAGTTTTTATTTTAATTTGGATCAGATACATATGCTATTCTCTGCAGAAAGTGAAATAGGGATGTAGATCTGTTTCTAATGTTAGAACAAAAGTGAAAATATGAAATATATTTTTCCTAGCATTAACTCAAAGTTTTTATAAGGGTTAGTCATTCTCTTGTATATTCTGGAAATACTTTAGCATTTCTAAACTAACATGAATTATACCTATGTCTTAAGTCATGTCAATATAAACTGAAACCATGCCAGTTTCATTAGCAACACCCCTAACGTACTTCTTAATTAAATTTACAATACTGTCAATACCATATTTTAGGTTTAGTGTTATTTTTAAAATTGAGAGTCTTATGAACACCTTTTCTTCCTATAATTCTATTATTTCCCTCATTATAAAAATGCGACATGTTCTTTGGATAAAGTAGTTTCTTTCTATTTAAGATGAAACAATAAACTCTATATGTAACATATCTCTTATTACTTAAACTTGTTACAGACCTATATTGCCCTCAGTAATAGAAAACATTTATATATTTATTTTTAATTGCTTGAATAATTTATGGCAAAACTATTATTCTTTACTAACTGTGACTTGTCCTATCCTCATAGGTTGTTAAAATAGTGTTAAATATAATTTTTTTTTTTAGTATTTTCATTACATCATTTAGTGCATTGGATGAAAAAACTGCTTTTTTTCAGGATTCCTTGTAGGCTTATATTACTTCATTCTGTCATAATGGAATTACATTTTCTCATTTTGTGCAATCTATACTGCGAATATACTTTTTTTTTTTTTTAAAGAAACCTTGTTTCTCTGAAGAATAAACCAGGAATGTTACAATTCATCATTTAAAAAAGTGACTATTTTTGAAGTTTTGCTTCCTATACAAAGAACGTCCTGTACACTGACTTTTCCCTTTTCTCCAGGAATTTACAAATATAGTAAGGCAAATACATACAAAACAAGGAGAGCTGTGCATTCCCACACTCTCATTCAATCTTACTTATAGGACTTACAGTCTAGTTGAGTGAATTAGACCTACGTAGACCACAGTTAAAGGAGTTATTAAATGGTTAAAATATGAGTCTACTCTGATGTTGTTTATTTGCTTTCCCACACCCATCATACTACTGGGCTAGAAGTGAAGTAGGTTTCTTCCTCGCTCCTCATTATTGCTTTCAGATCGTTTTTACTCTCTTTGGATCTCATGCTATCAAAATATATCATCAAATGGCCCTCCTTTTTAAAGTCATCCACTGATTTACAGGTCATTCTTTCTAACTCTGAAAATTTTAGCCACCTGGATTACTCTCTGACTCTATAAGTAATCCTGTTATAATCCATGGTTTGAATATCCTAGTAGAAAAGATCCTTCCACAGCATAATTATGTTAAAACTTAAGTAACATCATGGCACTCCTTTCAAAACGCTCTAATGGCTTCTCATTTCCTTAAAATTAAAAACAGGTATACATATTCTGGCCCCTTGTTACCTCTTTCATCTAATCTTCTACAACTGTTTCCCTCATTCACTCCATTCCACACTGGCTTTCTTGTTGGTTTTTGAAGTTAGTCAAAGCTCCTATCTCAGGACCTATGTGCTTACTGTTCTCTGTGCCTAAAAGATTCTTCCTTTGGTTAGCCACATGACTGATTCCTTATGTCCTTCAGGTCTTGCCTTAAAATTCACTTCAGTAAGGGCTTCCCTTAACACCTTGTCCAAAATTTCAATTCACCCCCTTCTTCAAATTTCAAATCCCACTTTTCACCTTTATTTTTCTCTTTAGCACTTATTACTATATGATGTAGTATACATTTTACTAATTTATCTTGTCTGTTGTCTATCTCAACCCACTAGAACATAAATTATTTGTGAGCAGGAATTTTTTTTTTCTTTCTGTTTTCTTTATAACCATATGTCGAGTACCTAGAACACTACCTGATACATGTGGGAACTCAATAATTTTTTTTTAATGAAAGAAAGAATAAATATGAGACATGCACAACAAAAAGTGTAAGAAGAGTTCGAAGAAGAGGGAATATTTTCTGGTGTTCCCTTCTCTACAACAAAGGGTGCATGGAGGAGGTGACTTATAATCTCAGATGGAGGAGGCAGAAAAAAAAGATAATTATAATAAAAGGCACTTTTCCTTTATAATTCAAGAACTGAATTTAACTATATTTAAATATCACTCAAGTTGCTTA
>NW_006431805.1:260603-267305 GCF_000325575.1 Pteropus alecto | reverse complement strand
GGAAATAGACAAGATATTGCTAGATATTTATAGAATAATAGTATTTCCCTAGTTTATCTCTTTCTGCTACTTTTGGCCAACTAAATGTCATTGCTTGTTGATGCATGCTCATGAATGGTGCAATAAATATTGATATTTTCTCATGCAATTTTTCCCTATTTATGCAACAGCCAGGTAACTTCACTCTTTTACTTCTTTGAAGCAACTGTCAACTTCATGTAAAAAATGTACATATGCCTAATAGCTAATCTAATCACTTCAAAGAAATTATCCCAAATGTCAAAAATAAATTGATTAATTATGTACACCTTAACTAAGGTTACTGAACACTTGGAAAAGTTCTGATTTTATAAGATTTGAGTGAAATTACTTAGAAGGCAATAGTGTAATATATTTAAAAATATGTCTTCCAAGTGGGGCTTCAACTAGTCCTTTGATGCTATATGTTAGAGCTGGTCATTATAAACCAGAGAGTATGCTCAAGTAACTTTTAAATTAAGATTCATTTATTATAGTGCCCCATTTAGACATGTAGACCAAAGGCAAAGTAAGCCCCTAAGATGAGCACTTGAAGTCCCTGTCAAATTCAATGGCAGTTGCACTGACATCTATAGTAAAAGAAGGCCAATCCAACTAAGGATCATGCCCATGTTTAAAAAATTACAAATATAAAACACTTTCCTAAGCACAGAGCAGTTTATTGAACTACTCAGTCAAAGTAAACTCTCTGCAAAAGACATGAAAGAATATCTCATACTGAAGTTCTTAAGAAATATACTCTAACTACAAAACAGTCCAGACATCCCTGGGCTGTATTTTCTGAACTTAATTCTGAACACTTACCTACATGATATTTTATATCTTAACATATTAAGGGAAGCCACAAGAGACGTATATTTTTAAAAATTGATAGATGTCAGTTATTTCCATTTTTAACAACTCCATTATTTTTTGTAAGATCTTTTGATACATCTGTTTCTTCAAAGGTTTTGCATTAAAAGCAAAAATATTCTTTCATATCTTATAAACAAAAGACCTTTCCCTATCACTTTAATAACTTGAAAATATCTAATTTTTCAAAAAAATACTCTTTAATTAGGCATGCTTTCTTATAATTAAACTTGACTAGAATCAAATATATTTTAATTATTCAAATTACTTAACACTTAATTTTAAATGATGCTTTCTTCATAAAACAAAATTGATGTCTTTAGAAAATATTACAAGCATTACTACTGAATATAAATGAGAGAACACATTAATTCTGAGTCACTATCACATCTTTATGGATGATTCCTCAAGTATAATGATAATGACACTTAGTTATCATAACCCAATATTTACTTAGCACTCTCTATATGTTGAGAAAAAGTGACTAAGTCACAGTCCTACCCTCAAGGAACTTACAATGTAAATATATATGCAATTTTAGGACTGGGCAGTATGTGAGAAGTGCAAAAAAAAAAATAGTGGCTAAACTAAAATGCTAAAAGAGTTTATAGGAGGAAGGTGGTCATCTTTCTTGTGTTATCAGGAAAGGCTTCATGGAAAAGGCAATAGATGTACTGGAGGTTTAATTTCAAAAGAAAAAACCCAAGAAGGAATGGACTGTCATAGCAATAAAAGTAATAATAGCAATGAGGATTCATTAAGTGTTAACTATATGTCTAACACTGGGATAAGTGTTTTACATATACTTAAACCCATTTAATCCTTACTACCTCCTAATCAGGTAGATACGTACTTTCTCCATTTTACAGATAAAGAAAATGAGGTTAAATGATCACAAAGCTAGTAAGTTTACTCAGAATAAAGTATATTTCCAGCTGCTTATAGGCATCATTAAGTCAATAAAAATAGATTCTCATTATCTGGTTACTCAAAATTAAGCTTCCTTCCTAACTTCCCCATTTCTGTCCCCATTCCTTCAGTCCACCTGATTCGTAGAAATTATCTTTGACTCTTTTTTCATAATCCACATCAAATAATTTACCAATTCATGTGAATTCTCCTTTTTCAGTCTCTCTTAAATTCATTTCTTCCTCTTCATTCTCATAGGCATTATAGATAATCACCCAAATCCTTACGGTCTTTGTTTAGCTTGGTATCAAAACCTTTCACCAATCTATATATTTCTTTAACAAACATTTATTGTGTCTCCAAAAACATGTTGAGCAATTGGAAATATAAAACTGAATAAAACATGCTTCCTGCACCCAAAGATTCTAATTGATAGGCATATATAGAACACTAAGCAGATTTAGCAGGATTAAGGACAGAGGTATGAGGAGAAGGGAAACAGAAGCGTGTTCCAGGTAGAGAGGACAGCATTTATGAAAGTGAGAGAGAAAATTGAATATTCAAGGGCACCAAAGTAATTAAATTGGTAGTAAAGAAGAAAGTATTTTGAGATGAGATTTAAAAGGTGTGCCTATGTGAGATCATATAGGGTAGCATTTCTCATTTTCCCATCTCAGCACTATTGGTGTCTTAGGCTGGGGAATCCTTTGTATTTGGGTAGTTTCCTTGTGCATTATAGGATTTTAGCGCATTTCTGGTTTTTACCCACTAGATGTCAACAGCACTACCACCCCATCCTCCAATATCGACAACTGAAAATGTCTCTAAATATTGCCAAATGGACCATAGGAGCAAAATTACCTCCTGTTGAGAACCACTGATATAAGGCTTTGAAAGTCATATTAAGGTATTTAGACTTCATCTTAAAATCAAGGGGAGTAGTGGTGTGTAGCAGTATGGAGGAGAAACTAATTCTCAAGAGTAGTCACGAATTCAAGTCTAGAAGAATAAAAGGTGACTATTCAATATCTAAGTGTTGTTCTTACTAATCCCCAATGCTATTGCTTCAGTGTAGGTGGAACAAAGTTCTATAATGTTCCCATCACATGCCATAATTATTTATCTTTGTGCCTTTGTTCATGTGGGCTATCAAGACTTAGAGTAACACTTTTCTGACAATTCAAATTTCTCAATTCACTTAAAGTCTGAGTTAGAATATTCTTACCTTCTGATTATCCTCTATGAGACTGTTTCAGACTTTTCCTCTTATCATAAATAGCTTTAATTCTTATGCTTGTGATCTATTTTTGGGTTTTTTTTTTTTTTTTTTTGGTTAATTCATGCTTGTAGTTAGTATCTCGGTTAACTAAATTATAAACTCCTAGAGACAGTCTTTCTACATCATATATATTCAAGATCACCGAGTAAAATCTTGAGCCAAGAGCAGATGTCATTTTAATTTAATTAAGAATTGTGTTCTATTGTGCGATGCAATCACCATCTAGATGAAGATTAGAATCAAAATTAACTTATTTTCTTATATTAACTGAGATAAATCATTATGACATTGAACGGTAAGCTCCATTTTCTTAACTATTAATTGGAACCAAAATTACCAACTCTGAGCATAGTCAGAGTTAATTAAGGATTTTATATTCCTTCCACAGCCTTGTAAGAAATGTATAAATAAAAAAGCATTAATTAACTGACTAACAAATATAGAGGACAATTTGGTGATGGACAGAGGAGATGGGAGTTGGGGGCTAGGAGAATGAGGTGAAGGGTTAAAGAGGTACAAATTAGTAATTGATAGATGGTCACAGGGATGGGGAGCACAGCATAAGGAATACAGTTAGCATTAATATATTGGCTAGGTGGAAAACCAGAGGAGAGAAGGAGCAATTAGGAGGATCGTTTTATAAACTATATAAATGTCTAACCAATGTACTGTATACTTGAAACTAATAAAAAAAATTAATGAATAAATACCAGAGATACTACCTTATGTAATTAACTTCTCTGATCCTCTGAAGGAAATGACTATTATGGATTTTTATCCTTACATAATCTTAAATTACATAAGAAATATATGTTTGGAAAATTTCCTGCATCCATATTATTTAAAATCTCATGTATAAAAGCTAGGTTAACTTTGATATCCATGCTTATGTTTATATTCATGTAATTTAAATTGGATAGTTTCAGTATTCTGCATTCAATATCTCCAATTGTTGGTATATCTACAATTTCTTATAAATCATAATAGATTAATTCCACTGGAAAGGATCTCAAAGCAATCACCTAATATAGTCCTCTTTCAAATAGGTGGCTGAATAATCTAGGAAATGTTTTAGGGGTCCAAATATAAAATACTTTATTTTTGATCAATTGACAATAAATCCAAGGCAGGAGGTGTGTTATATGCCCAATATTTTAAATCATCTACAATAAAAAAACTGATAGATGATCCCCTCTAAGTAACGTTAACATGTTATTCCTCAGCCTAACAAACAGATTAAAGTCATTCTAGAATTTCCAATCACACATTTATTCAACTTTATAAAGACCTTAACATTAAAATTAAATTTAAAAAACCATCTTTATTCTGCATTCCGAGCAAGCCAATGTACACTGCACTCGCTTTCTCCTTCCCCCACATCCATATATAAGGATAATATCAGATACCATAACTTTAAACAACCTAGCAGCTTTGCATTCAAACTTGAGTGGCATTACAGGTTTGCTTTGCAAGGTTAAATGACAGAAATAAATCTCCATTTTAAGTTACTGAACATGCTTACTAGTTTAACAGAGATTTTTTACCAAAGACATTGCAAGCTTTCACTTTGTCAGATGATCTGAAAATCTCTACAACACTTCCAATCTGCATTAAATGAGATCTAATGGATTAAGATACAAGTAGACTTTCTTGTATGTCATGTTGGAAACTTTTCACAGTCGCCTGCAAGCCCCTGATATAAAAGTAACCAAGGGGTGCCAATGATGAAAGACTTTGTTGCCATGGTGTCACCTCATAAATCATCAATTATTGTGTGTTACTATGAATGTGACAGCCACATACTGTCATAAAGGGATTTGCATTTTCGTCTAGTTTTAAGATTTTTTTCCAGACATCATTTGCTTTGTAAAGGAAATGTCATGACAACCATAGAACATTTAAGCTTATTATGGAGTGTTCAAATATTCTTTCGGACTTTGTCAGTTTGGCATTTCAGCATCTCGACCTCCTTTGCACTATCAAATAGTATATCTTTATAGTTCATAAACATATTTCTTAACATCGGTATATAGCATAATAAGCTAAACCTAACAGAAGCAATGGAACTCTTTTGGTTGCTATAACAACGTAAACTGATCAATTTCCTGTCACTGTTTTAAAAGAGGCACTCTCCTGTGGCCGTAAATACTAATTACAAACACAAGCCATTTGCTAACACGTTCAGTTTACAGATTAAAGCAGTTCATGCCTAATTTATCATTTACCATGTCGTCCCACATTTGTAGTGCTGTACAGAATGAATAATAACTTCACTTGTTTACAAAATTTTTTATTTAATTTTACCAATTATTTTTGCAGTTGCTGGAATTTCGCTGTGCTGCTACAAGTTTAGTAAACTCAATGGATTTGTAAAGTACAAGGGAAGATTCCCAAATGAAATTTCTGGATTAAGGTAGAAATGTTTGCTTAAAACGCCTTCTTGTAAATGCTTATTTTTAAAGGAGATGGTTATATGTTATGTAGGAAAGTTTCAAAATTTCAGGAACATACGCAAAAGAATGTCTTATCCCACAACTACTCATTTCAATTAAATAAATGAATAGTATATATGGTTAAAATCTGCCATTAATAATTTAGTGATGATACCAGTTGATATTCTAAATAGGAAATCTAGTTTTTGAAAGAAAGCAGTAGATTCAGGGAAAAAATAGTAAATCCATCAGGCATTATAGTCATAGTATTGCATAATCTAATATTAAACTATCTTTTCTCCACTCACACATATTTTATACAGCCTTAAAGTCTATACTTCATCTTTTGAGAAAGAAAGAAATATTGGATCGGGGGCAGAATTTCTAATTATCACAGAGTGTGAATAAGAGCGGTGCTACAAATTGTTTAACTATCTTTGAAGGATGTCTATCTCTAACCAACACCTGTGAAAATGTGAATATACCATTATTACATATAGAGGGTTTTTTTTTTAATTAACGCATTTCTATTTTTCAGTGTTCATGAATTACATAATAGAAAAGGCTTTGCTAGTATGTATCATCCTGAGGTAAATATTAAGAAAGACCCCCCACAAACTGATCTTCCCTATTTTCTCACTAACTAACCAACAAGCCCAGAATTTGATTCAAATATGTTTTACAATTTTCAAAGCTGAATGGGTTCTTCCTAGATTTCAAATAATCGCCTAGCAATTCTAGGGAGGTTGATAATTTCTCAAAATCAAATATAATAAATATGCTCCAGTTGATTCTCTAAAAGGAGAAGCTGAAAGCAAAAATGTTTACATCTGAGTATACTTATAGAATACATTGTTTTGTAGGGGATTAAACAAAATGGATTCTATGAGCTCCCTATTCCCATTACTATCTAGACACTACTATACTCACCAAAATATATTGCTTCCCTAATCGCAGTTCCACCCCATAACTCCTGTTAATCAACACAAATTATACATCCAAAGAAAGTAAAAATCCAAAGTAAAATTCCTTTAATGGGTCTCCTGTGGTTGCACAAGAAGGAGTGACAAAGCACTTCCAACTGCTTCTCAACCCAGCAGCTGTAGCCTTGACACTCTAGGGCTCTGAGGGCCTTCTAACAGCCTGTGTTCACAGGTGTTCCTCTTCTTCTAGCATCAGCTGTGACTCTGC
>NW_006431805.1:258163-260542 GCF_000325575.1 Pteropus alecto | reverse complement strand
GTGAAAGCTCCAGTGCCCTTATTTCAAAAGGAAATCTGGTCAGTTTAAAGTAACGAAAACTAATCTGAATGCAGCCAGTCATTGGCTGGGAGCATATGTTCAGCAAAACAGAGGCACACATAAAAAATTGTGGGGTGTTTTGCATAGCCACTTCAACTGTGCATTTCCGGCTGCATTTTGTTACATGAACTCCTAATTTAAAACAATTTATAAAATGTCATAAGCTGCTATATAACACTTGGAGAGAAATAGAAAATAATGTAAGTAATAGTAATATAATTCAATTACTCAATAAATATTTATTGAATATTTAGGCTTAAATGCCAGGAAAATATGCTAGATTCTGGAGATAACAATGGTCAGCAAACAAAGGCATGATCTCCCATCCACATGATGCTTATTAAATTACCATGGCATGTTAGCATTTCCAAAAAATTCTTACATACATTTGTTCATTTTTGCTCTTCACAACAATCTTGTGAGAGATATTCGTAAGTCCATTTTATGGATGAAAAAAACAGAGACTTATGGAAGTGAAGTGATTTGCTTATGATCATGAGTTAGTTGTTGTTATATTGAGGAATTAAATAAGATTATCTGAACAAAAAGGTTCTTTTAATCAAAAAAAAAAACAGAAATCTTATATATTATATCTTTTATAGATTCGTAGAACAAATTTTAAAATTATAGGCTCTGAGACCTGTGGTAAACAAACCTGTTTATTTTTATTTAACTCCATATTTCCCAAACCCAGTGGACCCAAAACTATCCCTGAGGGGAAAAAAATCCACGGTGACTCAGAAACTGATGACAAACTAGTGTATTGGATACAGGGTGATGGATGGGCTGCAGAAGGGACATGTATGTTGGAGAGTTGCACAGTATATTTCTAAATCTATGCATGACCATAAATGTGTGTGACTATAGAAGACTATGAGAAGTTTCATTCTCTTTTCAATAGATATTATGAGAAAAATGGGCAGATGTATGTGGTGAGAGAATGAGGCCTATGTGTATTATCCGGATGATGGAAAATTTAAGGTATTAACAAGAAAATGGAACTGAGAGAATTTCTCTGACTCTCTTTCTTAGCCTCCTCCAACACTTGCTTAGAATTGAAAAGATCAAAACTTTCCTTAACCAAAACTTTATATAATGGCCGATTCTAGGACTAGGGTAGAAAATACACAAGATAAGCCTGGAGTAGCGCTACAAAAAATTCTAATAAAAATCCACAATCATGGGGTCATGTAGAAGGTATAGAGGAGCCAACTGAAAGAGTTCCTAATAGCCAAAGCAGGAAATTTTTAAGCAATAAGATATTGTATTATTGTATTATAACTTAAAGTATAAAATAAATACCTATGAGTCTATACAGAAATAAATGTTAAGAAAGAAAGAAAGAAAGAAAGAAAGAAAGAAAGAAAGAAAGAAAGAAAGAAAGAAAGAAAGAAAGAAAGAAAGAAAGAAAGAAAAGAAAGAATGAAAGAGGCAAATCTCCCACACAGAATTTCAAATAATTTCTGTAGATACTCTGCCTTTAAGAAGGTGAAAGCATAACTCCCCACCACTTAACTGTAAGGTGCATGTAGTGACTTTTTTTCAGAAACTTCCAAAGAGTACAGTATAGACAGGGAGGGGAGAAAAGGTAACTTCATAGAGTAGAAACCTGACAAATAGTACATGAGTCAGGTGGTCAAGGTCAACCTCAAGAATGATCAGGCATAATGATAGTATCTACTCTTGATAAGATGTGATGAAAATGGCACTTTACCTCTGTGATATTTCTCCCCACAGCCAATTTAACAATAATGAAAACATCAGACAAACCCTAATTGAGAGGCATTCTACAAATACCTATCCTGTACTCCTCAAAACTGTCAAGGTCATTCAAAACAAGAAAAGTTTGAGAAAGTATCATAGCTAAGAAGAGTCTAATGAGATGTGATGACTAAATGTAAGGCGGTATCCTACATCCTGGAACAGAAAAGGCATATTAGGGAAAAACTGAGTGAGTCTGAATGAAGTATAAACTTTAGTGAATATTAGTGTATCAATATTGGTTCATTAATTGTTACAAATAGATTCATTAATTGTAAGATGCTAACAACAGGGAAACTGGGTACAGGGTGCATGGGAAGTCTCTGTACTATTTTTGCAATTTTTCTGTAAATCTAAAGCTGTTCTAAAATAACTTTACTGAAAGAAAAAAAAAACTGCCTCTAACCACCTTTGTGTTAAGCCCAACTTAATTAAAAACTCTGCTTTATCTCTACATGAATTAGAATCCAACTTACGTCCAAAAATCACAAGTAGTTTTTGAAAAGAAAGAGCTGAACAAACATAAAATAAATAAAGCACAATTTTTAATACAATCAA
>NW_006431805.1:225302-257784 GCF_000325575.1 Pteropus alecto | reverse complement strand
TGTAAATAGATATATGCTTTACTGTTAAAATGTACAGCTGCAACTTATTAGATTTTGTTAACCAGTGTCACTATAATAAATAAATTAATTAATTAATTAAATAATAATAAAATTGAAATGTCCAAATCATTTGATTTTTACCAAATAAAAAATCTAAAAATAATTTTTATATATTTAAATAATATTGTCCATAGGAAGAATATTTGTAATGATAAATCAGTTCAAAATGTTTTAAACTCTCCTAGTTGCAACAAATAACATGGCTGCTGTTATTAACAGGCTTCCATATTTTATATGCTTTAACAGCTTTTACATTATACAGTTTTTAAAAATGGGGAACACTATATATCAAGTGATCTAGCACTTTTTATCATAAATTATGAATAATATATCACTTACATGAATCTATTGATTCAGCTACATATATTTTTATATTTCAGTTTTCTAATGGGCTCATTTTAAAATGATTTTTTAGCTTTTATAGCTGAATCATTTCATTCTTGCTCCCTTTTGGGCATTTGAATCACTTAAAAAATAAAAACTCCAAATGATAATCCAAAGTAGCAACAGATCTTCAGAGTGCTGGGAGGAGAAGAACCCTTTTAGCAAGTGTATTCTTTGTATTGAAAACTCAGTGTTATCTAAAACAGAAGCCGGACATGTCTTTAGGGCACTTCACCTGTATCTGCTGGATTTTAGAGAACGTTGCTACGAAATATAATTCCTTCAAAGACTACAAACCAAAAAACAGTCATCTTGACACAGTAGTCCCATTTCTTCACATTATTTTGTAGCATTCATCAAGATGTATTACAAACCCTACAAATTTAGGAACAATTCACTGCCTTTTCAAATGCATTCATACTGGGTCTTAGAATCAACTCCATTTTAGCAACTAATTAGTTGCACTGACAAACTTAAAAATAGGGCTACACGATTTTAGAAAATGTCACCACTCTCTATAAATTAGTGATATGTTCCCTATTGCACAATAATAAGTGGTTATCAGCTTTTCCTCTTCATCTTGTCTGTCATTTGGTTAAATCTACCCTGTGTCTTCCAGAGAAATTCATGGTCTGTCAGCCTACACACTGGTATCTAGATGTATTAATATTTCAGCAGTCCCTTCCTTTTCACATAACTAGGCAACTCTTCTAGGTTTAAAAGACAGACTTCACCTGAACATTCAAACAAGTATTCTACTATAAAACTGTTTTCCTTCTATTATTCCACTTTCCTTTATATTAAAGAAACACATAGCCTGAGACCTAATGTATTGCACCTTCACATTATTAAATGTAACATGCAGAACATTACATTGTTATGTACACATGGCCAAGAAATTTTAGTAGTCACAGGATTATGGTAATTAAGTCTTCCTTCACTTTGGGTGATATGACACTTGCTTGACTATAATGTCACTCCACTTAAAGTCTGTGCAAACAACATTATCTTAGTCACTCTGCATTACATTTCCAACTGTGAGCAAAATTACAAGGTCAAAGTGGACAAGAATGTAGGTAATCCCAAGGAAACATCATGTAAATGACTTGCTAAAGGTTCAAACACGGTTTTCAATAAGCAAAAAGGAATATTTCCTATACTAATATTATACTATTATTATCTAGATGCCATCCATAGCAAAGGGCGTGGGTATTCTCGGAGACAGTGATAAAGACAAAAAGTGTCCACGATTTTGATATTTTGAGGATAAAAGATAAATGTTGTTTGCCAAGGCTTCGTTCAGGCTAACAAAAGTGTCGGTACTCAATAAAGAGTAGTACATGGAACAACTGTAAATGGTTTTGTAAATAAATAACTGTTAACATCTCAAATACAAATAATACTTTTTAGAAACTCAGATGATAAAGGCAATAAAACAATGCTTATATTTTTTCCTTTCTTGTTTTTTTTGTAAATACTCAACAACCATAATATTTACTTTTTTTAAAAGTAGAGAGTAGTGATTTTCCAATAGTCTTGTCAGCCACTTAGTGTATTATGCCCAGGAAGTGCTGTCTTAAAAATGTTCTGACCTATGAAAACTAGCTTAAAGGTTTTGGGGTATCTTTTACTTTAAGTAATTTATTTAATGCTTATTGAAAAAGTTAAAAAAGAAAATCTGATTAAATCTCCATATACGATAAGTAAGAACTGGACAAAAATAATCTAGATTAATTTGGCACAAGTTCCTCTTCACTGAAAGTGGAAGTGATATGGTAAACAAATAGTGGTTTTCAGAGTATGATTAAACCATAAAACAGGGTGCCAATTTTCAAAAATAACAATGGAAGTCCTTAAATATGTGCCTCTTAGTCAGTTCACAAATAGATCGAAGTGGGTGAAAACCCTCAAAAGCAGAGTATGTGGGATTCCCTAGGCTTATTGTCACATTTTGACAATGAGGTAAACATATATGAACTGTATTAATCTGGAGATCATCTGAGCAAAGTGTGTGAACAACAATTTTCTTGTAATATCTGAAATTGAAACTTTGTAGGAGGTAAATTCACTTTCTAGAAATGCCACAGTCAAAAACTTTCCCCAAGACTATATAAAAAGAGAGGCTCCTAAAAATGTCTTCATCATAAGAGATTAATTCATTTCTATTTTGTTTGCCAGGATTGCCACTTTCTATAAGCAGAAGCATCACTAAAAACATAACTATGTTCAATGTCCACAAAGATAAAGTTTTCTTTTTAAAAGTCATTGAAAGTAATAGATATTCTGTGCTAGAGAGAGAATATATTTGTGTGTGTGAATGTATGTGAATGTGTTTATGTGATATGTTAGCAATTCTGAAGTTCTAAATAACATCAGTTTCAACTGACTCCCTATTATACTTTAATCTCTTACATATTAGACAGAATCCTAACTAAATGTTCCTTCCAGTACACATAGGATCTAAGAAATTCTGCAAGCTCTTTGTTAAATCTCAGGGTAAAGATCCAGATCTTTCTAATCAAAAGACTCTGCAAACACCAAATTCAATTACTTACCCCCATTATCCAAAAAGAAATACAGAATATACAGAATAGGCAACCTGAATCCTCCTTCTTTTTTAAGTAGCTACATGCAGCACCATAAAAGCACTGTTGGAATCAAACTCTAAGTGAGCTGAAAATATTGACTATTCTCTTCTCTGTATCTGAAATGTGCATTAAAAAATCTTGAAAAGAAACACAAAGTCATAACAAATAGTGGTTGAGTTTTCATCGTATTTCGGCAATTGTAATGTGAAGTGTCAGAGTGGGAAACATTGAAAATGAATTCAAGATGGTGTGTTGCCACTGTCTAGTCCTAATAATACTGAGATCCTGCTCCCACCTTCTACCCATTTCCCACCCCCAACTGTCCTTGAATTAAGAGAAACACAACAATAAATAAGAAAACTTATGGTCTTAACTAAGCCAGAGAGTGTTACAACAGCTTTCACAAATTGATAAAATTCAATTTTGTCTTTATGTTTTATGCACAATAAGTAAATTATAGATTCAAGGAAAAGGAAAGATATGTATTATAGATCAAAGTTTATAGTATGTTTCTAAGAGATTGCTTGGTCCAACATCCTAATTTTATAGATATAACAACTGAAGTCCCTAGCCACAGAGTTATTTGCAAAGCTTTTTTATTTATTTAAATTAGTTTCAAGTATATAGTACATTGGTTAAACATCTATATAGTTCATAAAACGATCCCCCCAATTGCTCCCTCTCTCCCCTGGCCCTCTATCTAGCCATCATATTAATGCTAACTGCATTTGCAGGGTTGTTTTAAGTTCATGAACTTCTGGCTCTTTTTCCAGAGCTCTTCCTGCCATACTATCTCATCAAATGAGATTTTATGGGAAAGTACGTTGTAAACTGGAAAATACTTAACACATTTTAAGTAGAATCCTTATGCTTATCTGAACTACATATGTTTTAAAATGAAGAATAATGACACAAATAGTATCAGTAAACATCATTATGTACACTAAGTGATAAGAATTAATGTTCCGACTATATGTATACTCATGAAAGAGAATCAATAGTTTTTTTCTTCAAAGAATTGTTTGTTAAAAATATCTACTATACTAGCCAGAATAGACACTTCTGTGTAATGCTCAAGGGAGTGTAAATAAGAACAGCTTTAGAGAAAAATTTGGCAATAACTATTAAAGTTGAAGATGTACATAGCCCACAACTCAACAATTTCACTTCTAGGTTTATAGCCCAGAAAAATTATCCCATGTGGACACAAGAAAAAATAATGTCTATTACAGCACTCTTTGTAACAACAAAAGATTGCAAATAACCTAAACATCTATTAATATAGTAAAGAATAATCAAACTGTGGTATACTCATATAATGAAATAGTATAATGGACAATTAAAAATAAATGAATTAGATCTACATGTATCAACCTGGATAAATCTTTAAAAATATGAGAATGATTACAAAAAGATAGTATAGTTTCAAACCATTTAGGTACACTTTAAAAACACAAAAATTAATACTGATATTTACACATATAATAAAAAACACACAGCAATGGTACATACCAATTTTAATATAGTGGTTAACTCTAATGAATGACGGAGTTGAAAGGAGATTAGTGTTAGTCATATCATTAATGCTTACAGATGCATCTTTAAAAAAAATGAGTAATGAATCAAATGTAGCAAAATGTAGGCCTGGTTATTGGTCCACAGGTGTCTCTCTTTATTTCCTGCTCTTTCTATTTAATTTGTAATTCATCTTGATAATTTATTACACAATAAAAATGATGCTACCAAGTTGAATTCAGAATAGAAATGTCATTTTTCAACAAGTCAGAAAATATACATAATTAAATGTGATGGTTTGGTAATTAGTATGATTACAGTTGTCAGGTTATGACATATATTAGTCCAAAGTATATGAGCTTTAAAATCAGACTGCCTCTATTCAAATGCTGGCTCTGGTATGTGTAGACAGCATGGCCTTAAATAAGTCACTTAACCTTCTCTGTGCCTCAGTATCATCATCTGTAAAACATGGATCACAATAACAGAACCTACTTTGTAGGATTATTATGATGATTAAATGAACTAATAAATGGAAAATCATCTGAGATATCACATTTGAAAAGTGTTAGCTATTATAATGTTCTAATAACAAAAAGTATTAGTTGTTCGCCAAAGTTTATCCTGAATTACTTTATTTATATGTCTATGCTGATCGAATACATCAAATAATCACTCATTTCTTAAATTTTCTACTATGAGGAGTAACCAATTAACTAAGAATCTCCAGTTATCAAAGTTTTTAGGGAAGAGCTTAATTTGTCAGTACATTCCTGTCACACAACAGATTATTTGTGGTAAAAACTGTCTGACGATCTAAAAAAGGCAGCACTGTCTACCTAAATTTTATTTAAGTAAACATCAGCTGTTTTTCACATTGTCTTATGTGTTGATCAGTTGTCCAACAATTTCCCATCTTTCATGTGTCTGTGTTAAATCTGCAATCAGAATAATTTGTGAACAAATGACATTTTTTTAGTCAGTTTAGGATTTAAGATTTTGCATTCTTTTCTCTTTCTTTTTCACTTTTTTTTTAAAGTCCTCTGATAAGTTTCTCATCAGAAATGACAATGTTAACTTACTATCCTGACTAAGGATTTATGGTGCACATTATACGGGTCATTAAAGCAGGTTTAACAGTGGGGTGTTTTTCTTTTTTTTTTTTCCTTTTTCCTGGAGAGATAGGAATTTAATTGTTTCCTTTTTAGACAAATATGCTTTTGGATTGCCAGTGATGAAAGGGGCATACAGATGTCAAAAGGATTGTAGCACAGTGGGATTATGTGCTAAGGTCTAGGGCAGGACAGGCAAACAAGCAGTCTCAGATCAGTCAGTTAATTCTTAATAAAATCTCAGATGACCAACTTTTGTTTTATCTTTGCCAATGCCTATCAAAAGTTCAAATGAAGTTTTGTTGTGTTAACTAGTTACATTTCTCTTATTTCTTATTTTAACCATTTGTAAAAATAAAGGAAGCCCACTAGGTAAAATTTGGAAAGTGTTTAAAGACAAGCCAATTTAAAGAAAAAAAAAAAAGGTGCATCCTATATACATGGCTTTCTTCTTATTAAAGCACCATTAATTTGGCTTTAAATAGAAGCCTTAATTATGTGACAGAACCTCACATGGCAGTAATGATCTTTCATACTGTGTTTTGTTGATAAATATGAAAACAAAAATTCATAATTTTATCTTAACTTTCAAACCACATTAAAGGAAAGCTATCTTGGCTATTTCCATCATATGAAAAAAATCAAAAATTGTATAACCACTATTTTGAGTACCAAGAGAATTATTTACAAGCACTATACTTATAATTTATTTACTTTAAATAAATTTTCTGTCTCAAGATCTTCAGGTGCATTTATAACATATTGTGATTTTTTTTTTAATTGCAGTACCTAGAGGATTTACCATTTAAAGCAGAGGTAGATATTTGCCTGCATGATATTGCCTTTTTTTTTTTTTTTTTTTTTTTTTTGCTTTTTATTGAGTTAGTTACCAACATTTAAGAATTAGGTAAATTCTTAAAATCCAGTTCATATAAAAATCCAGTTTCTTGGCTTCTCTTAAAGAGTCAAATCTCAACAACACTGGGCCTTTATTCCTACATGGTAGCAATCAGCTGAGCTAATAGCTGGCACCTTTGGTAGGAATATATACTCTATAGGTCACCAGAGTCCTTACTACTCCCTATTGCTTACAGTCTTTTATTAAATTATGAGTCTTGCCTCTATAGGCATTAGAGTTTGAGACTCTCCTGTTTCTCTGTAGTTTCTGGGAACAAATCAGGACATTTACTTTTAAAAACATTCCATGGTTTCTCTTAGATTACAGTAAATCTAAAAATCCATTACATATATATGTACATATGTAATGTGTTATGATTGATCTAGAAATAAATATATACAGTTATAAACTATTATTATGCTTAATTTACAAAGTTGACATTAGTTGCATGTCATTTTTCTAGGAAAATAAAAATACAATGAAAGTCGATTTTAATGCTTCAATTAAATTGCATTCATATAAAATCAAGAACACTTACTTTCAATATCCTAAACCTAAACTCAAAACTTAATCCATTTAAATTTTTTCAGTTAATATTCATTAATGAAATCTAATGGGTTCCAGTCCCCCCAGCATTGAAGTCACAGTCTAACAAAACTGTTTGACACTTAAGGAGGCATATTCACTGATTCAGGTCATTTGGGTATTATTTAGTGTGCATGATACTTAAGGGTAATATTTAATATAGAAAATATTCCAGATATTAGAAACACCACCATAGTGATTTTCATTTTCTATGTTGAAAACCCAGGATAAGTCACATAGTATGGTCCCCAACTCCCCCACAACTCTGTGATATTCTTCTTATTGAAAAATATGGATAAACCATGTATCAAGGGAAGCCCTGGAGGAAGGGGGAAAGTCACCAAAGGGTGATTTAATCTCAGTAGTCTGTGTGGAAAAGAAAAGGGGACGCTATTGCTAGGCAATATCAAAATATACTTTAGTATCATGGTTGCTTTTCTTCTCCCTTACCTCTCTGAGTTACTGCCTATTTTTCCCCATTACAATCTAAATGGTTTAAGACCTCAAGCAATATGGTCTCTCAGATTGCAATTTAACTGAAACTGTCACAGATATTTTAGGAAGTTTCAAGCTTCTTAGACTTCAAAATATTTTTAAAAATGTATTTTCAGAAGAAAAATATTTTTAAATATTTTAAAACTACTAGCATGCCTACAAAATATATCTTGCCTAATGCTTAGAACAACTCCAAAAGATTAGAACTGTGGATTTTTTTCCTCTTATTACTGTAGCACACTTAATAGCCTGTGCTGCCCTGCAAAAGTGAATGTATCTTCCTAAGCATTTCAGAGCCATGGGGTGGGTGAATTACTTCCACATTATTTTACATAAGTGTAAAATTTATGTCAGTGACCCTCCCTCAACCCCCATCAACTTTGCAGCCTTTCTCTAGCGTCTGCTTTAGTTTCCAGGGAAGGAGTTGCACTCTATAGCTGGAAATCATCTCCCCACTGCATGGTCCTGGGATTTACTCCCAGTTAACAAGTATGAATGGTTACTAACTGGCAATAGTGAACTGTGGAGACCCCAACCAACTAGAACCTTCAAATGGTAAACAGGTTCTAATTAGCCATAGCCATTTGGATTTCATTTTTTTTTAATTATTAACTAATTATTAAGCAAGATTCAACATTTGTTGCTGAAAAATTTTAGTGGCTCTACTTTCCTACCTTAATTAATATAGTACAGGGAACCAAATTGTTGAAGTTGGGCTGAATCTGTACAGGCTCCAGGACATTCCCAGGAAGTTGATTTTAAAAAAAATAAATACATAAATACCTGTTAACAGCTTGTTTTCTTGTCATTTGCCTCTTCCTTCTAAAAGGAGAGTATAGCAAAAAATAAATAAATAAAACTGGTTAATTGAGAGTTCTGGTTAATTAGCTTCCAATTAATCAAGGCTTAATTATACTTCACAAAAAAAAAAATTCTTCTTAAACTCTGCAGAAATTTTAGATAAGTTACACACAATGAAACACCAGTAGAGAAGAGTACAAAGAAGGTAGGAAAGCCTGGATTGATGCTAGATAATATTTTAAATATATAGATAATGTTATTACATTTCCAGTGTAATCCCACACTGATTAAAGAATAATGTGAAATGTCATGTTGTTTAGGGCTTTTCTATAGATGAAGGCAAGAAAATAAGTTTATAGATGTCTGCTGAAGAAAATGGCCTCGGGTCGTAACAATTCCCAAAAAGATTCAGCAATATTGTGTCTTTTCCCTTTCTCTCAAGATCCTTCTTTCCCATCCCATTGGGTATTCTAACACTTTTTAGGGGAAAAAATATCCCCTTCCAGTTTTTTGGCCAACAGAATAATAAAATTAAGCCAATATCAATGTTGTGCCTTAATTTCCTAAACATGGAGCCATTAAACATACAGCTCACTCTATACTTACTTCTGGAGTAAAACTAAACTATCTTACATCTTCCCCCAAAGGGTTACATACGTGCACACGCACACACACACACACACACACGCATCCACGCACTCACAAACATACAGTCATAGACACATCCACACAAAATAAATTAAGCGCATACAGAAAATCAATAAAAACCCCCACATAATTAGCTTAGTTAATAAAACAACCATTCTTTCTACTAGTATTATATTTCCAGGTGTTCCCAAACTTTTTAATGAAGAACAATGAAATCTAAAATGCCACGCTAAAATAAAATATATATAGAGAGAGACACATAGACTGTAATTTGGCTGTTTTGAACCTAGGGTATTTCTACTTAGTATAGAAATAGGAACCTTTCTATAATGCCCACTATGAATATATACAGTTGACTCTTCATTTCTTTATATTTTTTTCTTCTAATGGCCTTTTTGTTAAAAGTTTCCTTTCAGGTTTTTTGTTTGTTTGTTTTTAAAAGGCAACTGCTTCCCTGCTGAAAGGTCTGTAGAAAGATTTCTAAATAAATCACAAATGCAAACATATATTTGGGATTGCGGGGAAAGGAGGTGAGAATGAAGAAAAATGAGCCTTTTTTTTTCATCTACTTTTGTGTTCTGTCACCTAACTGACAGAACTATTTGATTTTGCTTTATAGTTCACACACTCAACCTGCTTTGAAATGACACTTACTTAAAGTAAAATATACTTATACATACTAAGTGAATGCTAATGCATACTTCCTTGATCCAGTGTGCTATATATCACTAGACTGGAGGACATTTCTTTCCTTTTACCAAAGATTCTTCTCTTTTTTACTTAAGAAATTTTGTAAACTCAACAGAACTTTTTTGATTGTCATCATATGTATATAATTATGCTAAGTTCAAACAAATAAAAAGTCATTTAAATCTTCCTGACCTGAGCTTCACAAATTATTTAAGCCCAGACTTTAAAATTACCAAATACTGAAACATTCTTGTTAGTATTATACAATAAATATATGTGTTTGTGAGTTGACTGTCTTTTGCTAAGGATATAAAACTTTCTTAGGAGTTTGCCTTGACTTTTGAAAATTTTTCATTTGTCTTGTCAAATGTGAGACTATATTTTACAATACTGCCTAATTCTAGCCGTAACTCTAGGACTTTAGAAACTACAAGTTAACTACATATATTTTATTTTTGACATTAGAAATAAAATGTGACTTCTACACTTCTGCACTTGTTCCTCTTGTGATGTCAACTCATTTATTTTAGATTTCCTTGTACTTTGTCAAATAATCAAAATTTTGGAAAATTTGACTGAATAAGCAAATCCTAAAAATATTAACAGCTCAGTATAGAACAGCTCTCATCCGGATTCCCTGGAGTTGTCCTAGAATGTTTCATATCCCTGCTAATACCTCTTTGTCTCCTAGAATTGTATTTTGCTGCCTCTCCCCAATTCTAAGTCTGGCTGTAAAACTAAAACCATTAACAAAGTGCCTAAAATTTACTAAAACTTATCTTCGTGGCTGAAATATATATATGACCACATTCTTACAAAAGCACTGGAAAAATGAGATCACACATTGAAGAACATTTGCTCAGATACTATACTCAATATACCACTACCATCATTTGAATGATTACCGACCAAGGTCCTACAACATACGGTGATGAGTAATTAGGGTCTCTACTCAGGTCACCAGCTCCAATCATCATAATTTCTGCACTGCATTAGGACACTGATTATCTTTATTATATGGAGACACTCCCCTAGCATATGAATTACTACTAGAGGTGATTCTGCTCTGGCTGAGACCCAAAAACTGAGTAATTAAAAGCAGGCTATATTTTAAATTTGTCAAGATCATTTTTATCCTGTACCACTGATAAGTAAATTTGCACATTTTGATTCTTCTAACTTGTAGTACGTGAATGCAAGGCCACAAAGTTAATGACAATGGTTGCTGCCTAGTTTGCCCTTCTCTGATTGGAGTCAGTTTAGTAGAGAAATCAGAGATATAAAATTCTTATTTTTAAAACTTAATCTTAGACCATAAAATCACATTTAATAATAGAGAAACAGCATGCAAAACATATTACAAGGCAATAAAATATCACAAAGTAAAAAGTCCAGTTAAGAACTCACAGACCATTAGATTTAAGTATTTTAGTCCTTTTGAAGTTTAAAATTCACTATTGAATATCACATAGTAAATTCTATCTCTGATGTGAAGGTAACTAATTCTTCACATGGTAAATTACTTAAAACAGAGCATTTTAAAGATATGGTCAACCTTTTAGATGATTTATTCCAGTGGATTTCAAACTGGACTCTAAAAGAACTTCAGGAAAATGCTGGTGAGTGGTAGAAAGAAATACAAGAGGGAGCCATCCCTTTTGATCCCTTTAATTAGTGAAGCTCTTCTTTTTCCTATGTGATGTATCGGATGTCTGAACTGCTCGAGTTTACTACCCACCAACACCACCATTTATCAAATGAGAAAATTAGCCCCTGAGATGTTTAATTATTTGACCAAGGTTACATAGAAAATTAGTGTCAGAATTCTTCAGACTCTTAATTCACACTACTGCCCTTGAATTTGTCATCCTGCTTCCTCTACTGTATATTAGGGGACCGCTTTTTTAACCTTCCACCAAAGATTATCATATCTGTTATATCCTTATGGAAACATAATAAAGTCACTAGATATACATTTAGATAGTAGAAGAAACAAGACAAAATCCATGGCTCCTTTGATCTCTAGGCCAGTACTCTTTCTACACTACACTTCTTTTATTTTCTTTTTAATCGTTTATTTAACTATAGTTGGCATAAAATATTATATTAGTTTTAGGTGTACAATAAAGTGATACAACATTTATATACCTTGTCATGTGATCTTTTAAAGTAGAAGCTCAAAACTGGCAAACCAGTCTGACAAATATGTTTTGTTTGGTCTGCCCAGACTTTGAAAATCTGAAAATTTTACGTGAAATCTAAACTTATAGTAGGTTCTCTAAAAAACAAACAAACAAACAAGCAAAAAAAAAAACACAATAAGAAGATCTGCCAATACTGGTCTCACATACTTACTGTCTCAGCACAACTAGATGGATTAGAGAAGCAATGTCTACCTATAGACAGAGCATACACTCTTCTATCTCTTACAGGTCTCATAAATTCCTATGATCTTACACTTGGCCTTCTAAATGAATTTATATTATCTTGCTGACTCAAGTATAAATTGGATTTTTATAGCCAGTATTTTAAATTTTGCAGGTATAATTTATTCAAACAGTCAATTTTTCCCAAAGAAAATGCGAGACATCTGGAAACTTTCATAAGAATGTATGCTATTTATTGAGGGTACACTAAAAGTGCTAGATTGTTTATCTACCTGAAAAGTCATATGCATTTTATTTAGTGAAGAAATCAAAGCCTTTGACTCTTGACCATTTTACTATTTCTTTACATACAGAAAAGTACCTAAATCAAATTGTGTTAAATGAAAATAGATTCAATAAAAAATAAACTTTGATTACACTTAGAGAAACAATATAATTCAATCAGACATTCAATCAGAATAGTAGCCATAAATTTAAAATTCCAAAAGATCGATAAAATATTTCCTATTGTTTGGTATCTATATACATTGTGAAATGATTGTACACTTATATATATACAACTTTATTTGTCAATTATATTTCTATAAAGGTGGAAAAAATACATCCTATGCTTTGAAATGGGAGTCAGCTATTAACCTAGCATATACTGCCATATATGGGGGACTACTAAATTAGGCTTTAGTTGTTCCTTACACAGACAAGATCTTTTAATCATGTAATTTGTTGTTCTGGCTCAATACAATAAGCAAAATGTTGATTTGGGAACAAATGTAGTAAATATATATGACGTGAGTCAAGCATTGACCCACCCCTCCTCCCAACGTTACTGGTATAGGATAAACAGTCAGTAAACAGGTGTTAATAAAACTTCTCTAGGTTCTCTTTGGAGACATTACTAAATCATGTTAACTGTTGCATTTCCACTGTTGGAGTTTTTAGAGAGTTTTCCTTACTCTAAACTAACAACTTATTCATTTTATATGCCAACTCTCACCCCATAGCAGCTATTATAAAGCTATTTAAACTTGTTAGGAATCCTGGAATTTCTTTGACAAGCATATATGTTAAAAGAAAAATGAACTGAAAGTATAAAAATAAAAGCTGGATTATTTCAGGCTATGTAAGTTTCCAGAGAGCATCCAAACAATTGATCACTTAAGTCTCCAAAAGCATGTTCTTCTGATTGAAGGCCCCCAAAATTAAAACTGTCATTTCCCTCCTTTCAGAAATTTTTCTTAGAATTATTTAGGAATAACAAAAACTTTGGTCATATTAAATATCCGCTTCTGAATTTTACCAAACATTCAAAGAAGAATTAACTCCTATTCTTCTCAAATTAATCCAAAAACTTCAAGAGGAGGGAAGCATCCCAAGCTCATTTTATGAGGCCCCCATTACTCTGATTCCAAAACCAAAGACATTACAAAAAAAAGAAAATTATAGGCCAATATGTCTGATGAACATAGATGTAAAAATCCTCAACAAAATATTAACAAGCCAAATTCATCAAGACATTAAAAAGAGCATACAACATGATCAAGTGGGAGTTTGGTTCAATATCCACAAATCAACTAATGTGATACACCACATTGACAAATCAAAAAATAAAAACCATATGATCATATCAATAGATGCAGAAAAAGCATTAAAGAAAATCCACCATCCATTTATGATAAAAACTCTCAGCAAAGTGGGAGTAAAGGGAACATACATCAACATAATAAAGGCCATATACAACAAACACACAGTTAATATTATATTCAGTGGGGAAAATCTAAAACGATTTTCCTTAAGATCAGAAACAAAGCAAGGATGACCACTTTCACCACTTTTATTCAAAATAGTATTGGAAGTCCTAGCCAGAGCAATCAGACAGGAAAGAGAAATAAAAAGAATCCAAATTGGGAAGAAAGAAGTAAAACTGTCATTATTTGCAGATGACATGATACTATAGAGAACCTTAAAGATCTCACCAAAAAAAAAAAAAACTGTTAGAAATGATAAATGAATTCAGTAAAGTAGCAGGATACAAAATTAATATCAGTTGCATTTTTATATACCAATAATGAAAAATTCAGAAAACAATCCCATTTCCAACTGCATCAAAAACAATAAAACACCTCGGAATAAATTTAACCAAGAGAGTAAAAGACCTGTACTTGGAAAATTATAAGTTATTGAAGAAAGAAATTGAAGAAGATACAAATAAATGGAAGCATATACCATGCTCATGGATAGGAAGAATTAAATGTCTATATTACCCAAAGCAATCTATATATTAAATGCAATCCCTATCAAAATACCAATGACATTTTCCACAGAACTAGAAGAGATAATCCTAAAATTCATATGGAACCAGTAAAGGCCCCGAATAGCCATGGCAATCTTGAGAGAAAAGAACAAAGTTGGAGATATCACACCACCTGATATCAAACTGTACTACATAGTAACGAAAACAGCATAGTACTGGCATAAAAACAGACACATATAACAACGAAACAGAATAGAAGCCCAGAAATAAAACCACACTTATATGGTTATTTAATCTATGACAAAGGAGACAAGAATAGACAATGAGATAAAGACAGTCTATTCAATAAATGGTGTTAGGAAAACTGGACAAATACATGCAGAAAAAATAAAACTGGACCACCTTCTTACAACATATACAAGAATAACTCAAAATGAAGTGAAGACTTAAATGTAAGACCCGAAACCATAAAACTCCTAGAACAAAACTTAGGCAGTAAACTCTGAGATTGCTCTTAGTAATATTTTTTCTGATATATCTTCTCAGGCAAGAAAAACAAAAGAAAAAAATAAACAAATAAAACTATATCAAACTAAAAGGTTTTTGTACCATAAAGGAAACCATCAACAAAATGAAAAGAAAACCTACTGAATGGAAGAAGCTATGTGCCTATGATACATCTGATAATGAGTTAATATCCAAAATTTATAAAGTACTCATACAATTCAACAAGAAAATAGACGATCCAATTAAAAAATGAGCAAAGGATCTGAATAGGTTTTTCTCCAAAGAAGAAATACAGATGAACAGTAGACATATGAAAAGACGTTCAAGATCACTAATCATCAGAGAAATGCAATTAAAATCACAATGAGATATTACCTCACACCTGTCAGAATGATCATCATCAATAAATCAAAAAACAACAAGTGTTGGTGAGGATGTGAAGAAAAGGGAACTCTCATGTACTGTTTGTGGGATTAAAATTTGGTATGCAACCATTATGGAAAAAAGTATGGATATTCCTTAAAAATTTAAAAATGGAGCTGCCATATAATCTAGCAATTCCACTACTGGTTATTTATCTGAAGAAAATAAACACATTAATTCAAAAAGATATATACAATCTTATGTTCACTGCAGTGCTGTTTAAAATAGTCAAGATATGGAAGCAACCTAAGTACCCATCAATAGATATTTAAATAAAGAAGTTGTGGTACATATATACAATGGAATGTTACTCAGCCAAAAAAATGAAATCATACCATTTGCAATAACATGGATAACCCTAGAGGTTATTATGCTAAGTGTAATAAGTCAGACAGAGAAAAATAAATACCATATGATTTCACTTATATGTAGAATCTAAAGAACAATATAAATTAACAAACAAAACAGAAACAGATTCATAGATACAGTGAACAAACTGGTGTTTGCCAGATGGGAGAGGGGTTGGAAGGCTGGATGAAAAAGGCCAAGGGATGGAGAAGTACAAATTGGCAGCTACAAAATCATCAGAAGGATGTAAATTAAAGGATAGGGAATATAGTCAATAACATGGTAATAACCATGTATAGTGCCAGGTGGGTACTAGACTAATCAGAAAATTACTTTGTAAATTATATAAATGTCTAACCACTATGCTGTACACCTGAAACTAATATAAAATAATATTGAATGTCAACTCTAATTGAAAAATAAAAATTAAATAATAAGTAATTATCTGCTTCTTCTGAAAGACTTTGGTGCATAAGCTTTATTATTTTAAAAGTCAGGAAGATTTAAAATCAGAGTCTAAAGGAAAAAGAAAGGGAAAATTGAATATGACATGGGGTGATAATAAAGATAAATGAGCCTATGGCATTTTTTTAAACTTGTTTATAAAAGAGGGGTTCTGGATGTGTGTGTGTGTGTGTGTGTGTGTGTGTGTGTGTGTGTGTATCAGGCTGCCAAATATAACTTAAAAAATGCAAGACTCTATACCAATTGTCTCTGACAGTTGATACTTTATACAAATAGTACTTTGTCAGTTCAGTCTGAGGAGGCTCAGTAGGTTCACTGATATTTCTCATATGTCCGACAATAACAAAGAATCTCTAAGATAAAATTACGGTTCAGAGCAACAAATGTATTTTTCAAGGCAATTGTTCCTAAAAAATTAGAATAACTTGTTCTTCTCAAAATTATTTCAGTATATACAATATGGATATATCTCCCATCAAGGATGAGGCCAATTAAATACCTTTAGTGGTACTGTCTATGCGTCTGAAATAATGTTTTCAATAATATTCTTCTACATATTCAAACTCAGTAAATATCAGGCATATAAATAAGTTTTGATCATTAGATAACTTATCTGAAATTATTTATATTTTATAAAACTTTAAATATTAAAATCCCACAAAAGCTTCATAAAATTTAAATCATTTAATGTGCATCTTTGTCCACAATATTTCTTTTTAAAATGTTTCTCTTACAGTCTTTCTATCCATTTTTGTAGATTTGGAAAAAGACATGATGAGTTACCTTTTGAATCTTATCCTTTGATCTGTATATGGAGCCTAGCCAGCTTTTTGTAAGGGATTTTTTAAACCCTGTTATACTAGTTATATTTCAATTCTTTCCATTGATAATAATGTATTGCTATTGTCCATTCAGAATGACTCACAGAAAAAACTAAGGGAATGCTCCAGATCAAATGTAACATTTATGATAGATATACATTAAAGCCCTTGAGACATTGGACACAATCACCGCTTTATCAACTTTTAGTTAGCTTTGAGTTTGATGGTTTGATATCATACTCAAATGATAATAAATTGGCCTACTTCCTAAATAATAGGTTGCCTATGTAGAGAACTTAGTGACAGTCTCCAATTTAGAAGTGCCGATTAAAAGTATCTCCTTCCTAATATTTATAACAATGTGTGAATATTTTATTTATTTACTTGTTTTAGATCTATCTTCCCTATGAAAATGCAATCTCCATGAAAGAATAGTTTTAGCTTTCTTGTTCACTGTTTCACTCCAAAACCTAACAGAGATGCTGGCACAGAGGAGGTGCTCAGTATATATTTGTCAAATGAACTTAACGTTGGCCGTGTGAAAGGACACTTTACTCTTATTTATATTCATCACTGCAGAGTCTTAAAGCTCATTTTCATATAACATATTTTAAGAATCTATTTCTGCTATGCAGTACTGATTTGCATCTTTGGTGATGGTGCTTAATTTATATAAGGACAGCCATGGTGTTTTAGAATATGAGTAAATGTTCACTAAATAGCTAAAGTTGATTAGAAACATCGTGAGTCCAAACTTAGTTGATGACATCAAATATACTGAATTGCTGATAAGTAAAAATGTAGAATCATTATATAGTTATTCATAAAGAAAAAGAATATTCTAAAATGTATTTTAATTATACCTTAACTTTTTCTAATATTTGACTCATTTGTTTAGAGAAGCTTAAATAGATGAGTAACGCAGACAGCTCTGTAAACAGAACCCAGCTAAGCTATTTTCCATCAGGTATTCTTATGACTCAAATATTTTCATTTAATTTTGTTCCATAAGCTCCTTAAATTATTGATACAGTGTTGGCTTCTTTTTTCTTGCTGTTCTGATTGAGTGTTCTTGGCTTCCACAATCTCTGTATTGGTGGTTCAATCTTCTTCTTTATCCACTCTGTTGAGTCCCTCTAATGTACTCTTCAACTCAAATAATGGGTTCTTTATTTCTGACTGATTCCCTTTCACAATTTCCATTTTCATTTTTATGTGTGTGTGTGTGTGTGTGTGTGTGTGTTTATCTCTTTATTAAAGTTCTCACTGAATTCATTTACACTTCCCCTAGGTTAGTGAGCATCTTTATAACCAGTGTTTTGAGCTCTGCATCTGTAAGACTGTTAGACTGTAAGACGGGATATCTGTTGTTCTCTCATATGGTTTCTACTTCTTTGTCTTCTTATTTTGGCTGCCTTTCTCTATCTGTTTCTATGTACTAAGCAAAGCTCCTAAGTCTCCTGGTCTTATTAGCATGACTTTGTGTAGTAGTTGTCCATTGACACAGTCCTGAGAGAGGATGAGCTCCAGTACAAGTTTAGCCCCAGTCTGTGCCACTCCGGGGCCACCTGTTAAGATTCAGCAAGCAATTCACAGATCCTATGCTTATAGTTGCCTCAAGAAACCATGTCAGAAAACAAGGCCAGCTGCCGCCAGTGTGAGTCTTGGTGCTGCTCAGCAAGGAGCACCAGACTCTCAGAGGACCAACTGGATGTGGCTTGGCTGGGGCACAAGTTGGGGGAGGCAGAGTTTCAGGGAATACTCTGGGCAGAGCAACCTCTGTTATCCAGCTTGATGACATCTCAGCTATGGTGGCTTTGCCTCCACACACTGGTAGTGGGGAAAGCTCAACAGAGGAACAATGGATACTGCCAACACTTCTGCCTGGGAGAGATCCTCACCTCTTGCCCTCGCTCCAACAACTCAGCATCCCCCTGGAAGTCCCTGGTGCCCCCTGTGCAGCTGACCTGGTGCTGGTGCTCAGAACAAGCAGGTCTGTCACCGAGAAAGTGTGCTTGCAGACACAGCCCCTTTAAGAGATGTCTGCAGCTGCCAGCTGCTGCTGAAGCCTCTGTCCCACTCCGGACCCAGACCACGCAGTCTCGCATCTTCACCCTCTCCTACCTCCAACATTGCAGGGTGATTTCTTATTTGTTTCCCTAGTTGTAGTGCTTCTGTTCATCTAGATCCCATGTGACTTTGCTTGCTGCTTACTCTGTGTTTCAGTCACAACTGTGATGTGGTCATAAAAGGAATGAGAAAAGCCTCTATCATCTATGGCATTTTTTCCAGAAGTCCTGATCTGCCCTTTTTTCTTGATATATTTTTTCTTTTGTTCATCTTGTCACTTTTATGATATATAAAGAACCAACCTCTTTAAGAGTTAAATGAAGCTTTTCATACATGTTATAATTGATATTTAACAATTTGTATACTGATTCTATAGAGGCCACTTTTATCTCCTCACCCTATGATAGCAACTTCTTAATTTAATATTTATTCTCCAAATACTTACTGAATCTTAACTATGTACAAAAGGCTTCGTGCTATGGTCTATGGAGAATATGAAGATCTTCAAGCATGGTCCCTAGTATCAGAATATTACAATCTAAAAAGAGAGATAAATCATGGTCACATAATGTTACATTTAAAGGCCATGAGTGATAAACTCCACACAATTTCCCGGCATTGAGTAGGCTCTCAAAAGTATCTGATAAATGAATGTTGAATGCATAGGTGATATAAACTAAGTATTATAAGGGTTTAGAAGAAGGAATCGCTTTTACCTGGAGTGGTCAGTGAAGTCATTATGAAAGAGATGAAATTTGATTTGCTTCTTTAAAGATAAATAGGTTTTGAAAAACAAAGAAAGAAAGAGAACAATGCTTTAGGAAGTTGAAACTGACAGGATGGCAGAATGAATTGCTACAAGACAATATGGAGGTGAGACCAGGAAATTACTGCAATGTCTTCAGCATGACATGACCAGGTTGATAGAGATGAGAATCAAAAGGAAGAGACGTGCAACAGAACATCTAAAGCTGGCATTAATACGACTTATTGTTTAAATTAATATAGGTACAAAGTATAGAATGGAGCAAAGGAGAACTCTTAATATATATGACTTTGTCCATGAAAAGTCATTTTCCAAGTTCCATAAAACCGAGTTATTAGTGAATTTTCAAACAACAACCTATTCTGGAAACAACAGTGTTAACGGAAAGAACACTGAACAAGGCATAGGAGACTTAGGTATTAGTTCCAAATTATACAACTAACTAGCTGTGTGACCATGAGCAAATGACTTCCTTTCTCTAAATCCCAGTATACTCATTTGTATAACCAGTGTTAGATAAACTGGCCTTTCTGGCCCATCATAGCTCAACTACTCTATGGTTCTCCGATTCCTAAATTGCCAACTACCTGCCAAAAATACAGGCAGATTAAATTGAAATTCCTCTGAGAAGTTAGTGGTTATTGTAGCACTCTTGAGACATAAATTTTTTCCTGTGGTTTATAAATAGTTATGGCAATGCTTATCAGTGGTATTCATCTAAGGGATGTATTCTTTCTATATTTCAGAAAAGAACTAACTGAAAATTCTCCAGACATTTTACTTCACAGAGGAAATTGATAGAGTACTATTCTGTTTGTATGCTACAGAAAGGTGAACTTGAAAAGCTGAGGAGTGTGGATGTTTGTTTCAGCAAGTTTCACGTCCATTGAAATTTATACACCTCTTTTACAATAATCTGTATTGTAATAAAAAAAAAGTTGACATTATCTATCTTTATGTATATTGAAGTGAGTTTATTTTCAATTAAATCTTCTTCAACCTTTGCTCTTTAAAGATTACAGAAATTCAGGATTCTATCCTATCTTCACAGCTTGTACTTTGTAGTTCTAAGGTCAATCTAATTCCCCTTCTCAAATGTTACATCTTTCTTTTATATGGTAACCAGAACTAAACACAATATTCTAAATGGGGTTATAGAAATGTTGTAATCTCATCATTTATCCTGTAGATGTTTAGATCTTATAACCATGCATGCAGGTAAAAATAAACTGTCATTCATCAAGAAGGCAACTGTTATGTTCATTTCTCCTCTAGGCAGTTAGTTTTATTTTGAACTTCTGACAATTCCTCTAAATAGAGAGAATGAATTAGATAGTTAACCTAACACCACTCCTACTGACATTAAAATGAAAGGACATAACAATATGTACATTTTTATCTGTTTATTGATATATTTGACATTACCGGACCCTATGAGTGTCCATTGATTTTATCATTTAAAATGCAAATGGTGTAATGCTAGCCTCATAAATTGTGTTTGGAAATGTTCCTTTCTCTTCAATTTTTTTGGAAGAGTTTGAGAAGGATTGGTATTAAATCTAAATATTTGGAAGAATTCACCAGTGATGCCATCTGGTCCTGGACTTTTATTTATTGGGAAGTCTTTTATTACTAATTCAATCTCCTTACTATTAATCAGTCTATTCAGAATTTCTACATCTTCGTGTTTCAGACTCGGAAGACTTTATATTTCTAAGAATTAAACAACTAAAAGCAAGAACCATAAGTTATGGATATCTCCTTGTAGTGTCTAGAAAAAGACCATGTACACAAAAGCACCTGAGTGCAAATTGGCTACAATGCACATTTCTTTAAAAGGACTGAAAGTTTCTCACCCTTATCTCTGCTGTGAATAAGTTACTTTATTCCTTTCTAATGGTAAAGTCAGGTCAAATAATACACTAATCTTAACATTAATCCTGGTTGCCTCTTTTTTTTTCCGCTTTTTAAACACATGAATTGAATTATGGCCCTTCTCTCTTTGTTCACATAGCACTTTGTGCATGCTTTGTTATAGCACTCAGTCATATGCTCATTTCCCTCACTAAGCTGTGATTCTTTGAGAGCAACAAAATCTAACTACTAAACATCGCTTTGATAACAAAATCAGCCTAACGTGATAAAGCATTATTAAACCCTTTACAGGACACATGTTTGATAAAAAGTATTTGAGTTGATAGTATTCATTCTAAATATGTGTCAAGATAAAGCTCATTTCTTTCCAGTTCTTAATCAAATCTTTGTTGCAATGAAATATTGCTTTGTAAAGGAAGTTTTACATTAATCCTTATTTCTTTATTATGTTTATTATTCCCCAGATTTTGACTAATAATATTAAAATCTTTATGAACAGAGTTTAAATTTTTGACATTCTCTGAATTTAATACTTTTTATCTTGTTGCAATGCTATACATTTTGAATTACAGAACATTTCCTCCAACTGAAATTTCCTTCCCTAAGGATTATTGGGGTATTCCTTCCACACCTTCTATAGTTAGTTTCTGTTGCCTCAAAAGTGTTCAATATCATCTCACTTGAGTTTGTTTATGCAAGTTTTTGCCTTTGTCTCTTGATTCCAGTCAAATAAAATAATTTCCTCTTGGTGAAAATCAATATACTGACACCGCCTTCTATGTTAGGAGTCAATTTTAACATTTTAGCAAAATCAAACAGGCCCACCATTAAGTCTCCACATAAAATTTCCAATATATGGGTATCCAGGTGCCTTATTCAAATATAAATCTCTTAGCTAAATTCACAACAAGGGTTATGATTTACACTAAATGACTGCTTGTGTAACCTGTTAGCTAGTTCACTACCTAATATTTTGGTTTGCCTTTCTGTTTGCTTAAGTGACTAGCGTTTTATGTTGTTGTTGTTGTTGTTTTTGAGGTAAATTACTTGCTTTATTTATATTATCACAAATATGATCAGAAAACAAACTTTTAAAGAGGTTTACATTTTATGTAAATGAAATTGGGATTTGAATAGTACACTTTTATTTATTTTATTTTTTTAAATTAAGTTTATTGGGGTAACATTGGTTAATACATTTATATAATTTTCAGCTGTACATTGTAATTTGACATCTGTATATTCTATTGTGTGTTTACCATCCAAAGTCCAGTTTCCTTCAGCTACCATATATTTGATCCCCTTTACCCACTTCACCCTCACCCAACCCCTAAATTTGACCCCCTTTACCCCGTCTACCTCCCCGCTCCTCCACCACTCCCAACCTTCTGGTAACCACTAGTCTGCAGTCCATGTTCATGAGTATCTGTTTGTTTGTCCTATTCCTTTGTTGCTTTTAGGTTTATATCCTACATATAAGTGATATCATGTGATTTTCAACTTTTTCTGTCTGGTTTATTTCGCTTAGCATGATTATCTCGAGGTCCATCCATGTTGTCGCAAATAGCAGTATTTCATCTCTTCTTATGGCTGATTAATATTCCATTGTATATATGTACCACAGCTTCTTTATCCAATTATCTATCGTAGGATACTTCAGTTGCTTCCATGTCCTCGCCACCGTGAATAACGCTGCTAAGAACATCGGTGTGCAAATATCTTTTCAGATGTGGGTTTTCAAGTCTTTGGGGTAAATACCCAATAGAGGGATCTCTGGATCATATGGTAGATCAATTCTTAGTGTTTTGAGGAACGTCCATACTGATTTCCATAGTGGCTGTACCAATTTGAAGTCCCACCAGTAGTGTATGAGTGTTCCTCTTTCTCACTAGTGTTTTTTTTTTCTCCTTTTCAGAGCTGTCTGTATTATTCTTTTTGTATATTAACCTTTTTTCACTTTATCAATTACTAGAGGTTCGAACTGTCTTTTCAAATAATTTATAAGTACCTTCTTTATTCATACATAGCTATATGTGTTCTCCATCTGTTAGACTATAGTTTCCCTTAAGTCTAAAACTTCACCAGGCATGCATTTTTTCCTAAAGTTTCATCAGCAATCCTGGCATTGGGTTTTAGAGAAAACCCTTCCTATTACTTTGTCTCTTGATTCAAACAAAATAATACAAGAATTAAAAAATTAAAGAACAATGAAAGAATAAAAGAAAAGAACTCCACTCTCCTCTTATATGAAAATGAACCATTGCTAAAGGAAATGATTCAATACTTCCCAGCATGTGCTGCAGGATCTTCCTACCCATCACATCATGCTTCTCCTAATGTCTCTATAGTCACCCCTGGTTTAGGACTCCTTAGCATGACATTCTTTCTCTTCCATACTGTAGAAAGTGGCACAGTCTTTACACTGAGAATTAATAGAATTCAGACTGCCCCTTCATCTCTCCATGGCAACTAGGCCTTCTTTTTCTTCCTTCTACCCATTGTAGCAATCCTATATGAGTTCTTTAGGCTTTTACTCTGCTTACTTGTAGTAATCACATCTTGAAGAGTGTCTTTGTATCTGAGAATGCTTTCCCCTAAAAATCACATTAACTGGCAAGAAAATACCCCCCAATTATTGTTATTTCTGAAGACGCATTCATGGTAAGAAACAATACATTTTTGCTATACTCACAAATAGCATGTCCTTAATACCTCACACTCACCATTTATCTATTACATCTGCAGCAAACAAAAATGAAAAAAAATCAATAGCAATGTCATACAAAATAAGCAGACTGGTCTTAAATTCTTCACACACAAATTATAGAGCATTCAGGGATCAGGAAAAGCTCAAAAGTGTTCAAAGCTTCGAATTTCTTTTTAAAGTATCATTTTTAAAAAATGTCTTTAATTGGAAAGAAACCAAAGCTCTATTTCAATAATCTTTGAGTGCTAAAATCAGAAATATAAAAATTAAAAAAAAGTATGCAACGCAAGATAAATGTTTTTTAATTGTAGGAAACAAAATTCATTTTTAAATTACAAAAGCCTTCTAATCAAAGAGCTTCTTTATATCCTACAAATACTATTGTGGTTCAAACATTTTATCTGATGAACATAATATGTGTGTAGAAAACAAACCTACATATATGTATTTGTGTTCCATCCAAACAAAATTTTAAAGAACAGATCACATGATTTTTTAAAAACTATTTTTCAGAGAAAAAAGATGAGTTTATAATTAATAGTCATTGTTAAAATTTCAATTTTTGTTTATTGCTGAAAAAGACTAATGAAAGCAATCATTTATATTTACAATTAAATAGAAACAAGTTTTCTTCATAGAAAACTTTTAAAAATCAGTTATAATATAGTTTTGACAATTGTATTTAAATGTTAGGATTAAGCTGTAGTTAGGCAAGGCACATTGTCACAGCATATAGAAATTTACCTCACCATCTTGTCACGTGACAATATTAACAGGGTCCTTTCCATGATCAAAATATTTTAATACTAACCATATCATATTTTAATGAAAACTTTTTAAAGGATATGGAGTTGTAAGAAGGATGATCATTATGAGACAGAAAATTTTTTTGTAATCTGTTTGAAGCACCAAGAACACCTTTAAAAAGGATAAATGAAGTCCAAAGTCAATTTATTCTTCTCTAATTACTACCTTTTTAAAAAACACCTTAAAATATTGATTCTGAATAAAGCATGTAAATTCGACTTTGAAACTCTAGATTATTTGATATACAGCAGGTCTTCAAAAACATTGTTTTGTTCAACATCATTTCATTATAACATTGATGACATGTCCTAAGAACTTAACACTTGTTTATATCAATAAGCCTATGGTAAAACTGGTTTCATTATAAGTCGTTTGGTTTAAAGTCACAGAACATATCGACAATGTTACGTGAGGATTTACTACACTTAAAATATGATCTAAACATATATGTCTAAATGGGGAGTTTAATTAAGGAAATATTATGCTATTAAATATGAATAAATTCTAAAATGTTTGAATTCTTTGACAAACAATTTTTCTCTTGAACCAGTTTCCCTTTGGGTTGAAAATTGATCAGTGTGGCATACTAGATTCTGGTTTTATTTTCCTATATTTGAAGTAGCCAAAGTCCCAGAAAATACAGAATTTAAGTACCAAGTTCATAAGAGATATTGGTCTGTAGTTTTCTTTTTTTGTGTTATCTTTACCAGGTTTTGGTATCAGAGTAATATTGGCCTCATAAAATCATTTGGGAAGTATTTCCTCCTCTTCAATTTTTTGGAAGACTTTGAAGAGAATAGATATTAAATCTTCTTTGCATGTTTGGTGGAATTCACTTGTGAATTTTGGCCAACTTTTTAAGTATATTTTTTGGTTATCTTCATTTACATATATACATATATGTATACATATATATTATTTAATAATTTCCAGTATTAAAATTAATATAAAGATGTTCTTTTTATCTCTCTCTGAATGTACATCTCACAGTATAAATGAAATCCTGGACTCTAAATTCTACATTTGTTTTTGCCTTGTGTCATTAAGACTTATGTAAGACTTCCAATGGTCTTCTTATTTGAATATTTAGGTTTAGACAATATCTAGCATTGTTCTAAAGACTAGTACTTGTTAAACACACAATAAATAATTGCTGAGTGAAAAGCAAGAGTAATCTAAGGACTTTTCTGATATAATCTCAGTACATTTTGCTATAAGTATAATCATTTGCAGGTATTAAAGAGATTTACTAATACGGATCAAATATTTGCTGATTCTTTCATAATTATTCTAATTATAACCATCAAGATAACATCTAGTAAGTTATTTTTCTTATTTCTGAATTTAAAATAAGTAGAGATCTCTATTACTTTTTAAATGATGCAAAATAAACCCTTTTGAATCTGCCATGTTTAACTCAATACCTAAAGAAGGAAAATAAGTATAATTTATTCTGTAGTCTGTTCAACTGAATTTTCATTTCAAAACATTCATCTTTCTATCAAAGGATATAAGTTGAATACCAAGTTTTGAATATTTTACAAAAAGGGGGCAGTTTATTAAACTTGTATTTATTGAATAAAATGTTATAAAGTCTTAGTACACCAGTTCACTCTATCTCAACACCTTGCAAAGAAAACCCTTTAATACTGTACTTAATTATGAAACTATTTTATTTTACACAGAGAGAAAATGTTAATGAAATGAATAATAATCTTGCTATGATTATACACACTAAAACACCATTAAATCTCTTGAAGATGAGATCCTGTCATAAAATATCAAGGACACCATTACAGTTCTTTTTTTGAAACATTGGAATAAAATAATGAAATAATAATTACTCAACAGAAAAATAAGATGGAAACTGAAAATGTATCATTATTCCAATAACCACCATCCTTAGATATCAATCCCATTTTTAAAAACTACAATATTAAGTAAAGTTCACAATTTGCCTCTAGCAATTAAAAAATTCCAATTAAAACAACCAAAAATATAAACAGTAGGTCTACATTCAAAATAATAAAATTACGTACAATTTTCAAATTATATATTTTTGTTGAAAATGCTTAAAAAGAAGGTACATTTTAAAGGGTTTTTGAAAATTTAGCAAATTTCCAACTGTTCTTTCATTTTTGAAGGATTATTTCAGGTTTTATATGTGTTTCAACTTAATAATGTTAGTGTTAATGATGATTTTTCAAGGGTCCCTCAGAATGAAAGTGTATTCTACAACTCAAAATATGCTCATTAACAAAAAAAATTCCCATTCAGGATCATCAATCAAGCAAATATATTAAAGTACCACTAAAATATTAAACTTACAAGTTTTGTTCTTTTTCATGCCATTGGGTAAAAAAGTATTTCTTTTTTTTTTTTTTTTTTTTTTTTTTTTTTTTTTTACATTTATAAGTTTTATGTACTGGTCATATATCTGAGTTAAATTATTTTATTTGGGAAATCATTTAGAATTGGCTTGTAAGATGTTTTATTACCAAATTAATGAAGCGATATTCAATCTCTTCTCAATAAATGTTGGGAGATGTATTTGAATCAAAAAGGAATGTACAGACAGTAGTAGTTTTAGAATGCAGGATGGCAGTGTAAGAAGATGCTGAATTCACTTCCTCCCATGGATACAACAAATCTACAACTACATGTGGAATAACTCCCTATGAAGGGAATCTGGAAACCGAATGAACAGAGCCTCCACAACAAGAAACAGAACCAAGAAGAGTAGGAAAGGAAGGGATATAGGCCTGCCAAGGAAAAAAACACTCTAGGCATAGCATTTGATGGTAGAGAGGAATCTCAAAGGTACAGAACTTTCCCTTGAATAGCTAGAAATCTGACCTTCACATCAGAAACTACAACCCTTAGAAATCTGAACAGGATCGTTGAGACACTAAAACCCCTTTCTTTGAAAACCAAACAGGTATATATCCAGGAAAATTATAGAAATTCAGAGAAAGGGAAACCCTCTTTTAAAAGACTCAGGCAGAGACTCACTTGACCCAGAAACCAGGGCAAAAACATGAGATAGAAAGGCACATAGACCATAAGTGAAGGAAAAAATTACTTGCTAAACTTGAAGTGTCTACCAAAGAAACAGGAGGTAGCTGGGACTCCCTGGAGACTGAGACACTGCCAGAGTCATTTTTGCTATTTTGTTTATCTGAGCTTATGCCAACACTGGTGGGCACCTTTTGAAATCCTCCCTGTAGCCTCCTAACACACCGCAAAGTTCTACCCACCCCTATGATTAGGCCAGACCTTGCAGCAAGCTGAACAATAACTCTGTCTACCGGTATGGCCAGAGTAGCTGTGCCTAAGCCTCACAGCTAGCTGGGCAAGGGGACAGCCTTGGCCAACAACATACCCACAGCAGCAAAGGTCAAGCGTCACAGTCAGCAAAGCCGGGGACTAGCCCTGCCCATCAGCATACTTGCAGAAGTTACAGCCTCATTATGACAGAAGGGCACATGCAGCCCACACAGGAAGCACTCCTGGAACATCTGACTCTCTTTGTCAGAGGGGTTTATGCTGCTGAGCCTCACAAAACATCTCCTACATAATGCTACTTCAAGATCAGGAGACATAGCTGATATACCTGATACAAAGAAACACAAACAAGTAAGAAAAAATGAGGACACAGAAGAATATATTCAAAATGAAAGAATGTGACCAAAATTCAGAAAAAGAACTAAACAAAACAAAGATAAGTGATCTACCCAATAAAGTGTTCAAGGTATTGGTCATAAAGATACTCACCCAACTAGGGAGAAGAATGGATGAATACTGAGAATTTCAAAAAAGACAGAAAATATGGGAAAGTACCAATAAAAGCTGAAAAATACAACTAAAGTGAAAAATACACTAGAAACAATAAACAGTTGATTAGATGATAGAGAAGAATGAATCAGCAATCTGGAAGACAAAGTAGTATAAATCATCAGAACTGAACAGCAAAAAAGTAAAAGATTTTTCTTAAAAATGAGGATAGTTCAAGGCAGCTCTGGAGCAACGTCACGCATACCAACATTTGCATTGTAGGAACTCGAGAAGGAGAAAAAGAAAATGGGGGAAAAAATATGTGAAGAAATAATACATGAAAACTTCTCTAATCTGGGGAATGAAACAAACATCCAGGTCTAAGAAGCACAGACAGTCCCAAATAGGATGAACCCAAAGAGGTTTATACCAGGACATGTTATAGTTAAAATGTCAAAAAATAAAGATTAGATGGTCACAGAAATGGGGAGCATGGCATAGGGAATGCAGTTAGCATTAATGTATTGGCTAGGTGGAGAGCCAGAGGAGAGAAAGAGCAATTAGTGGGATCATTTTATAAACTATATAAATGTCTAACCAATGTACTGTATACTTGAAACTTATACAAAAAAAAAGTTTTTTAAAAATTAAAGATAAAAATCAAATCTTAAAAACAGAAAAAGTAAAACAACTACTTATGTACAAGGAAACCCCCATAAGACAATGAACTAATATTTCAACAGACACATTGAAAGACAGAAGGGAATAACACAATATATGCGAAGGGATAAAAGAAAAAAAAATCTATAAATAAGACTACTCTACATGGCGAGGATATCATTCAAAACTTAAGGAGAAATAAAGAGTTTTCAAGACAAGCATAAGTTAAAGGAATTCATCACCATTAAATTGGCCTTACAAGAAAGATTAAAAATGTTAAATGGACTTCATTAAGGAGAAAAGAAGAGGTCACAATTACAAAAAATAAAATATATGATTTTGGGGAAAATAAATAGCATAGATAAGAGAGCTTTGTTCATTCCTCTGGCAACCAAATCAAATATGTGACAGAAACAAGGAGCAAACGGCAAGCAAAGTCAAATGGGATCTAGATGAACAGAAGCACAACAACTAGGGAGAAAAATAATTAATCAACCTGCAACAGTAGAAATTAGGAGGGGCAAAGACACAAGGCTGCCGTCTGGAGCGGCTGAGTGAGACAAAGCCTAAAGCAGCAGCAGCTGGCAGTTGCAGATGCCTCTTCATTTTTATTTATTATTTTTTAATGGTGACATTGGTTAATGAAATCCAGGAAGCTTCAGATATACAATTTAACAGTAAGGCATATATACATTGTATTGCGTGTTCATCTACCATAGTTAGATTTCTTTCTGTCACCACATATTTAATCCTTTTTACCCCATCTCGCTCCCTCCTCCCCCGATCCCCCTACCCTCTGATAACCACTAGTCTATTGTCCATGTCCATGAGTCTCTGTTTGCTTGTACTGTTTATTTGTTGCTTTTAGGTTTATATCCCACATATAAGTTATATCATGTGATTTTCAACTTTTTCTGTCTGGCTTATTTCGCTTAGCATGATTATCTCGAGGTCCATCCATGTTGTCACAAATGGCAGTATTTCATCTCTTCTTATGGCTGAGTATTATTCCATTGTATATATGTACCACAGCTTCTTTAGCCATTCATCTATTGTAGGACACTTTGGTTGCTTCCATGTCCTTGCCACCTTGAATAATAATGCTATGAACATCAATGTGCAACTATGTTTTTGGATATGAGTTTTTAAGCCTTTGGCGTAAATACCCAGTAGCAAGATTGCTGAATTATATGGTAGATCAATTCTTAGTTTTTTGAGGAACCTCCATACTGTTTTCCATAGTGGCTGTATCAATTTGCATTCTCACCAGCAGTGTATGAGTGTTCCTTTTTCTCCACATCCTCTCCAGCAATTGTCATTACTTGTCCTGTTGATAACAGCTATTCTAACGGGTATGAGATAATATCTCATTGTGGATTTGATTTGCATTTCTGTAATAGCTAGTGATGTTGAGCATCTTTTCATATGTTGTTGGTCCAGACACCTCTTAAAGGGGCCGTGATTGGGAGCGAAATTTGGTGGTGACCAACCTGCTCCCACTGAGCACCAGTGCCAGGTCGGCTGCCACGGAGGGCACAGGGACTTACAGGGAGACACTGAATTGTTGGAGTGAGGGCCAGAGGGGAGTATCTCTCCCAGGCAGAGGTGCTGGGCGGTATCCATTGTTCTTCTGTTGAACCCTCTCCACCCTTCTCCTGTCCCAGTTTATGAAGACAGTGCCACCACAGATGAGACATCATCAAACTGGATAAAAAGGTCACTCTGCTCAGAAGATCCCCTAAAATTCCTTTTCCCTCAACTCGCGGCCCCACCCAAGGCACATCCAGTTGTGTCCTCAGCAAATCTGTGCGCCTTGCTGAGTAGAGCCAAACTCACACTGGTGACAACTGGCCTTGGCTTCTGGCATGACCTTTTGAGGCAACTACAAACCCAACATCTGTGGATTGTTTGCTGAATCTTAACAAGTGGCACCAGAGTGGCACAGGCTGGGGCTAAACTTGGCCTGTAGCTAAAACCCTCTCAGGACTGTGCCACTGGACACCTACTACACAAAGCCAAGATAATAAGACTGGAGACTTAGGAGTTTTGCTTAGTACATAGAAATAGACACAGAAAGGCAGCCAAAATGGAGAGACAATGAAGCATGTCCCATATGAGAGAACAGAACAGAGCTCCAGGAAAAATGGAGTCGAGCAATCTACTAACTAGATGCAGAGTTCAAAACATAGACTATAAGGATGTTCAATGAACTTAGGGGAAGAATAGATGAACTCAGTGAGAACTCTAACAAAGAGATAAAAAAAAAAACATAGCAATGGAGTTGGAAATTATGAAAAGGGAACCAGTCAGAAATGAAGAACACATTATCTGAGATGAAGAGTACATTAAAGGGAATCGACAGAGTAGATAAAAAAGAGGATCGAACCACCGATATAGAGGATAGGGAAGCCAAAGATGCCCAATCAGAATGGCAAGAAAAAAGAAGCCAGGACTGCCGCGGTCCAGCCACGACAGGATCCAGGGGGCCCCGAAGGTGGGCAAGGCGTCGGCGCGGGAGACAGTCGACTACACAGCTCAGAGGCGGTGTGACACTGTTCCGTTTTATTGTGATTTGAGTACAACTTTTATACTTTTTATTTTGGCATTTGATTATACTTTGTTGTTAAGGTAGCAGGGAGTTAAATTTCTGTGGTTAGGCGAAGCAGAAAATCTTATAGAGTATATTATTATTAATATTCATGATTAACTAGTACATTTTTCTCTCAATCATTAGAACAGAACTACCCGATGGAACAATCTAAACTTTTAATTCTTATATCTATTACGTAAAATACAGTTTGACTTAAGTAAAGGTGATAGATAGATGTATTCATAACAGAATGCC
>NW_006431805.1:201962-225024 GCF_000325575.1 Pteropus alecto | reverse complement strand
ATAAGGCAAAGGAAGATCAGGTAATCTTTTCATACTATTAGCCCCCCTAGGTGGATACCAGAGTTTTCTATTTATCCACTAGGCCACAAAAGGAGGCCCTTCTATAGTAGGCACAGGCTTATGAGTAAATTTCTTATCCTTTACTAATTTTTCTACTAACTGCATGGGAACAGGAGTATAAACTGGTTCTAGTAATTCAGCTTGTTATAATTTATTCATAATATCTTTAAGAGGCGCGTCAAAAGGAATTTCCCTTAATAATTGTTCAAATAAAGGGTTTACGCATTCTGGACACGTCAGGGTGACTAGAGCTGATTCCATACGCGGGGAATTTACTATGTTTTCCTCAGAGCCAATTTTGAGGAAATCCATTTGTATAGCGTTTACACTTACTAGAATTTGTGCTACCCAAATTCCCCCTCTTAATAGGATCATTTCTAAGAAACCAATTATCCCTAAACACATGCCACGTCCTCGTTCTTGACGATGCATTCCTTGAAGCCTCTGTCCCCATCTCCGGACCTTGTCACGCAGTAGGGTAGAAAGAGGACGCGGCACAGGACGATGATAATAATTTAAATTACCTACAGAACACAATTAAGTGTAAAGATATCCATGTCATAGGGGTCCCTGAAAGAAAAGAAGAAGTTAAAGGGCCAATTGAAGTAATAATCATGGAAAATTTTCCTAACCTGGTAAAGGAAATAGACATACAACCCCAGGAAGCTCAGAGAGTCCCAAGAAAGAAAAACCCAAAGAAGTCCACACCAAGACACATTGTAATTAAAATGTCAAAGATCAAATACAAAGTATGTTAAAAGCAGCAAGAGAAAAGCAGTGAGTTACCTGCAAGGAAGCATCCATAAGACTAGCAGCTGATTTCTCAAAAGAAACTTTGCAGGACAGTAGGGCTTGGCATAAAGTATTCAACATAATGAAAACCCAGAATCTACAACCAAGAACACTTTTAATTTACAAAGGACAGAAAAAGAGTTCCCCAAACAAAAATAAGCTAAAGGAATTTATCCACCAAGCCAATATTACAGGAAATGTCGGTGGGACTTCTTTAAGAAGAAATAACATGAATAAAAAATCATAATTACTACATTCCTATCAAGAAGTACCTCAATTGGAAAAGAAAAAAATGCTCTGACAAAAAGATAGAGTGGTTGAATGGATAAGAAAACAAGAATCCTACATACACTCTCTATGAGAGACTCGCTTCATATTAAAAGATATGCACAGATTAAAAGGAAGGAGATGAAAAAAAGATATTTCCTTGATGAACTTAGAGGGTATTGGGCTGAATGAAATGTCAGATAGAGAAAGACTAATACCACATGATTTTGTGTACATGTGGAATCTAAAGAACAAAATAAATAACAACAACAACAAAAACAGAAATAAATTCATATTTATTTTGAGATACAGAGAATATTTTGAGGGTTACTAGATGAGAGAGTTTGCGGGGGATGGTGAAAAAGGGCAAAGGGATTAAGAAGTACAAATGGGTAGTTACAAAATAGACTTGGAGATATAAAATGTAGCCTAAGGAAAATAGTTAATAATGTTGTAACAAATATGTTAGAGTGAAGTGGGGTACTAGATTTAGTGGGTTGACCACTTTGTAAGTTATACAGCTGTCTAATCACCATGCTGCACAACTGAAATGAATATATTATTGTATGCCAACTCTAATTTAAAAAAGAAACTCATTGAATTTTACAATGTAAATAGGAGCAACTAATTGTCTGTTATACTTCAATAAAGCTGGGCGGGGGAACATTCTAACTCTCATAAATGGGGTTCCTTATGTGGATGAAATAGTGGGTCTATGGAAAGTAATTTCACAGGGTGATCTGATCATAAATTTCTAACTGGGCAGGTCATAGTAGGTAGTTATGCCCCAGGCATATATAAAAAAAAAAAAAAAAGCAAATATATGAAAGAAAAAATCGCAATGTTAAAGGTAAATTATATAGTAAAAGCAGTGGGTCAACCACTTACAAATTTGTATGAATACTAAGAGACAAAGGTAGTAAAATTATCTATATCTACAATAATTATTTAAGGGATATGGAAAATATAAAAATGTAAAATATATCAGAAAGATATGACGTGGGAGCAGTAAAAATATTGTGTTTTTAGAATTCATTTAAACTTCAACAACCTTCAACTTGAAATAGACTCCTATATACATAAGGCATTGTAAATGAAACTCACGGTAATCAAAAATCAAAAACCTATAATAGACACAATAGAACAAAGAGAAAAGAATCCAAACATAACACTATACAAAGTCATCAATCACAAGGGAATAGAGAAAGAGAAAAAAGAAACAAAGAATTACAAAAACAGCTAGAAAACAATTCACAAAATGGCTATAAGTACATACCTATCAATAATTACTATAAATGTAAATTGACCAAATGCTCCAATCAAAAAACACAGAGGGGTATAAGACCGATTTAAAAAAAAAAAAAAGAAAAAATATATGATAATGGAAAGAGACGACACTTCAGGTGCTGAGCACACAATAGAACACAAATGGCATGAAGTTGTACACCTGAAACTTATATGATGTTATTAACCAGTGTCATCTTAATAAATTTAATTTTAAAACCAGGACCTACAAATATACTGCTTAAAAGAGACTCACTTCACATCTAAGACACGTAGAGACTGAAAGAGAAAGAACAAGAACAATTATTTATCCAAACAGAAATGAAAAAAAGGCTTGGGTAGCAATACTCATATCAGACAAATGTACTTTAAAACAAAGACTGTAACAAGGGGCATTACATAATGACAAAGTGATCAATTCAACAAGAGAATATAATACTTATAAATACCTATGTACCCAACATGTGAGCATATAAATACATAAAGAAAATATTATCAGACATAAAGAAAGAAATTGACAACATTACAATAATAGTAGAGGATTTTAACATCCCATTTACATGAATGTATAGGGCATCGAAGCAGAAGATCAATAAAGAAACATAGGCGTTAAATGACACATTAGAGAAGATACACTTACTTCGTATATACAGAATATTCCATCCAACAACAGCAAAATACACTGTTAAAGTGCATGTGGTACATGCTATAGGATAGGTTACATGTTAGTTCACAAAACAAATCTCAGAAATTTAAGAAGCCTAAAATTATATCGAATGTCTTTTCCTACCACAACAGTATGAAACTAAAAATCAATTACAAAAAAAATGTAAAACAACAAAAACACATGGAAGACAAACAATATGCAGCTAAACAACCAATGGGTAAACAAAGTATCAAACAAGAAATCAAAAAATACCTTGAGAAGTTCCAGTCAGGATGGTAGAGTAGGTAAATGCTGAGTTTGCCTCCTCTCACAACCACATCAACATTACAACTAAACTACGGAACAATCATTGAAAATCACTTGAATTCTAGATGAACAAAAGTTCTACAACTAAGGACATACAGAAAAAGCCACATGGAGACCGTAGGAAGGGAGGAAATGCAAAACAGGCTGTTCTCACACTCACTTGTGGCAGTTAAAAGTCGGTAGGGATATCTTGGCTGTGAAGGTTCCACCAGAAAAGCAAGGAGTCCCAGCCCCATACTGATACCCCCGCGCAGAGTTCCAGTGCCAGGAAGAGAAGGCCCCACAAAATCTGGATGTGAAAATCAGCAGAGATTGTGGCTGAATTAGACAAAGGGTTGCAGAAGTCCCAGGTTTTCCTCTTAAAGGACCAGTGCACGAACTTACCAACTGACAAACTCGCTCTGAACTCCAGTGCTGGGGCAGCTGCTCAAAAAGTGCCAGAGACATATGGGGAGGAACTAAATTGTCTGACTTCAGGGTGAGAGCTGGAGAGGAGTTTTCTCCCAGAGAGAAGGATGGCAGAGGCCACTATTTCTTTGTTGAGCTCTCCTACAACCCACCATGCAGATTTAGGCAGCCCACATATCTGAGTCTTCATCAACCCAGCTAACACTTGTCGACCCACCATGGTGATTTCCTGAGGCCCTTCCCCACCCAACTTGTGGGCCCGCTAAAGATGCTTCCAGTGGCTTTTCCTTACAAACAGAATCTCTTGGCTCATGCTATGGACTTTCCAAAAATCTCAGAAAGGTTCAAAAAACCCACACGAACAGCATCGGACCTCAGCATGTCTCACACCTCTTGCTAAGCAGTCTCAAGCCCAGCACTAGCAGCAGCCAACCTTAGTTTGTGGCTTAGCCTCTTGAGCCACATCCAAGCCTAGCTGAGTGGTAGTCATCTGCAAATAGCTTGGTGGATCACACCAGTGGCCTGGGCAAGATACAGGCTGTGGCTGAACTTGGCCTGCAGTAAGACCCCTCCCTGGAAGTGCCAGCATGTATAACCAGTGGCCGGTTTCAGTCTGAGCCATAGCATCATCTGGGCCACATTCAAAGACAGTACACCCAAAGGGCAGACTGGGAAGGGATCATAGCCCTGCTAAAGCAAAGGGTCAACTCCTGTGCAACAGCTCCTCAACTGTAGTCGCCAGCCAGTCCTCACAACCAATCAGCTCCAGGGTCAATCTCTATGAATGACATGCAAACAGCAACCAAGGCTCAACTACAGCAGATGGGATCACACAGCCTATACAAGAAAAGCACCTGGCTCAGGCAACCAAGGAGACTGTTTCACCGGGTCCCACAAAATACCTACTGCATAAGACCACTCTACTAAGACCGGGAGATCTAGCAGTTCTACCTAACACATAGAAACAAACACAGGAAAGCAGCCAAATGGGGAAACAAAAAAGAAAGTCCCCAATTAAAGAACAGAACAAAACTCCAGAAAAAAAAAAAAAACCTAAAGAAAATGTAGACAAGCAATCTACCAGATGCAGTTTTTTTTCCATTTATACAGCTTTATTGAAATATAATAGACAATTAGTTGCTCATATTTACAGTGTACGATTCAATGAGTTGTTTTTCAATTAAAATTGGCATACAATAATCTATTAGTTACAGTTGTTTGGCATAGTGATTAAAGATCTATATAACTCACAAAACGATCACCCCACTAAATCTAGTACCCCTCTCCCCTTTTATATGTTTATTATAACATTGTTGTCTATTTTCCTTATGCTATACTTTATATCTCCATGACTATTTTGTAACTCTCCATTTGTACTTCTTAATCCCTTTACCTCTTTACCAACTAACCCCAAACCCCCTCCTGTCTAGTAGTCCTCAAAATATTCTCTGTATCTATGAGTTTGTTTCTGTTTTTGCTGATGTCTATTTTGTTCTTCAGATTCCACATGGATGTGAAATTATGTGGTATTTGTCTTTCTCATCTGACTTACTCCATTCAGCAAAATACTCTCTAGATCCATCAAGGCAATATCTTTTTCCATCGCCTTCCTTTTAGTCTGTGTGTGACTTTTCATCTGAAGTGAGTCTCTCGTAGGTAGCATATCCATTTGGCCACCCTATCTTTTGGCTGGAGCACTTAATACTTTTCCATTTGAGGTACTTGATGATAGAAATGTAATAATTACCATTCTTTATTCATATTTTTATACGTATATTTTCTTCTTAATGAAGTCCTAGCAACATTTCCCGTAAAACTGGTTTGGTGGTGGTGAACTCCTTTAGCTTTTTTCTTGTCTGGGAAGCTCTTTATCTGTCCTTCAACTCTAAATCGTAGCTTTGCTGGATAAAATAATCTTGGCTGTAGATCTTGGGTTCTCATCACACTGAATATTTTGTACCAAGCCTTTCTGTCCTGCATGGTTTCTTTTGAAAAATCAGCTGCCAGTTATGGGAGCTCCTCTGTAGGTAATTCACTGCTTTTCTCCTGCTGCTTTTAAGATTCTCTCTTTGTATTTTACTTTTGGCATTTTAATTATAATGTGTCTTGGTGTGGGCTTCTTTGAATTCATCTTTTTGGGAACTCTCTAAGCTTCCTGGAGTTGTATGTCTATTTCTTTCGCCAGGTGAAGGAAGTTTTCCATCATTATTTCTTCAAATAGCTCTTCAACTTCCTATTTTCCTTCAGGTATCCCTATGACACGAATATTTTCATTTAATTATGTTCTGTGAGGTCCTTAAATTATTGTTACAGTGTTGGCTTCTTTTTTTCTTGCTGTTCTGATTGAGTGTCCTTGGCTTCCCTATTACCTATATCGTGGTTTGATCCTCTTTTTAATCCACTCTGTTGATTCCCTCTAATGTACTCTTCATCTTAGATAATGTGTTCTTCATTTCTGACTGGTTCTCTTTCATAATTCCCATCTCCATTGTTATGTTTTTTTATCGCTTTGTTAGAGTTCTCACTGAGTTCATCTACTCTTCCCCTAAGTTCATTGAACATTCTTATTACCTGTGTTTTGAACTCTGAATCTGGTAGATTGCTTGACTCCATTTTTCCTGGAGCTCTGTTCTGTTCTCTCATATGGGACATGCTTTATTGTCTCCATTTTGGCTGCCTTTCTGTGTCTATTTCTATGTACTAAGCAAAGCTCTTAAGTCTCCAGTCTTATTATCTTGGCTTTGTGTAGTAGGTGTCCAGTGGCACAGTCCTGAGAGGGTTTTAGCTACAGGCCAAGTTTAGCCCCAGCTTTTGCCCCTCTGAGGCTACTTGTTAAGATTCAGCAAGCAATCCATAGGTGCTGGGCTTATAGTTTCCTCAAGATGCCACGCCAGAAACCAAGGCTAGATGCTACCAGTGTGGGGCTTTCAGCTGCTCAGCAAGGGGCACAGGGCCACATATGACAAACCCACAGCTAACATCATACTCAATAATGTAAAGTTGAAGGTTTTCCTCTATGATCCGGAACAAAACAAGGATGCTGACTTTCACCACTTTTATTCAACACAGTATTGCAAATCCTAGCCATACCAATCAGTAAAGTGAAGAAATAACGGCACCCAAATTGGAAAAGAAGCAAAACTGTCACTGTTTACAGATGGCATAATACATATAGAAAACACTAAGGACTTAACTAAAAAAATATTAGAAATAATAAACGTATTCAGTAAATTGCAAGATACAAAATTAATACACAAATTTGCTCTGTTTCTATACACTAATAGTGAACTAACAGAATGAAAAGTTAGGTGAGCAACCCCATTTACAATTGCATCAAAAAAAATTAAAATGACTAGTAATAAATTTAACCATGGTGGTGAAAGACTTGTACTTTGAAAACTATAAAACATTGAAACAAACTGAAGATTACACAAATAAATGGAAAGATATTCTGTGATTATGGATTGTTAAAATATCCATAATATCTAAAGTGATCTATAGATTCAATGCAATCTCTATCAAAATACCAATGGCATTTTTCACAGAACTAGAATAAAGAATCTTAAAATTTGTATAGAATCATAAAAGACCCCAAAGAGCCAAAGAAATCTTGAGAAAGAGAAACAAAGCTAGAGGCATCACACTTCCTGATTTCAAATTCTACTACAAAGCTGTAGTGATCATAACAGTATGGTACTGGCATAAAAACAAGCACATAGATCAATGGAACAAAATAGAAATCCCAGAAATAAAACCACGCTTAAAAGGACATGTAGTCTATGGTAAAGGAGCCAAGAATATACAGTGGAGAAAAGATGGTCTCTTCAATAAATGGTGTTGGGGAAACTGGACAGATACATGCAGAAGAATGAAACTGGACCACTTTCTTACACCATATACAAACATAAAGTCAAAATTGATTAAAAACTTAACTGTAAGATGTGAAACTATAAAATTCTTGGAAGAAAACATAGGCAATAATTCTTTGACATTGATCTTAACAGTATATTTTAGGTCTGTCTCCTCAGGCAAAAGCAACAAAATCAAAAATAAGGAAATGGGACTACATCAAACTAAAAAGCTTTTGCACAGCAAAGCCACCTACAAGAAAACAAAAAGTCAACCTGAATGGGAAAAGATGTTTGAAAATGAAGTATCTGATAAGAAGGTATTATCTAAAATATATGAAGAAATCATTCAATTCAATATTTAAAAAATCAAATTTAAAAATACACAGAGGACCCGAATAGACATTTGTCCAAAGAAGACATACAGATGGCCAATAGGCAAATGGAAAGATGCTCAACATCATTCATTAATCATGAGGGGAAATGCAATTAAGACCACAATGAGATATTACCCTACGTATGTCAGAATGGCTATTATAAAAAAGAGAAGAAATAACATGTGTTGGAGAGGATGTGGAGAAAAATGAACATTCATGCACTGTTGATAGGAATGTAAATTGGTACAGCTGCTGTGGTAAACAGTATAGAAGTTTCTGAAAAATATTTAAAAAGAACTACTGAACAATCCAGCTATTCCACTTTGGGGTATATATCTGAAAAAAACAAAAACAGTAATTTGAAAAGATATTTGCACTCATATGTTCATCGCAGTATTATTTACAATGGCCAAGATACAGAAGCAACCTAAGTGTCCATAGATGAATGTATAATGAAGTGTGCTGTATATATAAATATACAATGGAATATTAGCCACAAAACTGAATACTTTTTTTTCCTTTTTTAACAACATGAATGGACATGAAGGGAATTAAACTAGATGAACTATGTCAGACAGAGAAAGACAAATACTGTATGACTTCACTTACATGTGAAATTTAGAAAATAAAACAAATAAGCAGAAAAAACAGACTCATAGATACAGAGAACAAACCGATGGTTCCCAGATGGGATAACCAAAGTAGGAAAAGTGGATTAAGAGATACAAACTTCTAGTTATAAAACAAAATAAGTCATGGTGATATAAGGTACAGCATCAGGGATATAGTCAATAATATTACAATAACTTTGTATGAATTTCTGGTCAAGATGGCAGAGTAGGAAAACACTGTTTGCTTCTCACAATCACAACAAAATTACAACTAAACTACAGAACAACCTTCATTGAGAATTGCCTGAAGTCTAGCTGAACAAAAGTCCTACAACTATGGACATACAAAAAAGTCATCTTGAGACTGGTAGGAGAGGTAGAGATGCAGAATAAACTTGTCCCACATCCATGTATGGTGATTAAAAATTAAAGGGATATCTCAGGAGCTGAGGTCCCCCCAGAAGAGCAAGGGGTCTTAGCCTACATTGGGCTTCCCAGCTCAGGGTCCCAGTACTAGAAAGAGAAGTCTCTACGACTTCTTGCTGTGAAAACCAGCAGAGATTTTGGATGAGTGAGATGGAGGGCAGCTGGAGTCCCAGGCACACATCTTAAAAAGCCCCCCAACAAACATACCCGCAGATGAACATACTCGCTCTGAGCTCCAGCACTGGGATAGCAGCTTGAAAGGTGCCAGAGACACATGAGAATGAACCAAATTGTCTGGCTTTAGGATAAGGATTGAAAGAGAAGCTTTCTCCCAGACAGAAATGTTGACAGAATCTATTGTTTCTTTGTTGAACTCTCCCAACTCCAGGTGTGGAGACACAGGGGCCGCCATGTCTGACTCCCTATCGACCTAGCTAAAACTGGTCAGACCGCAATGGTGATTCCCTGAGACCCTACCCCACCCAACTTGCAGATCCACTCAAGCCACTTCTAGTGGCTTTTCCATACAAATTACCTGTTTTGGTTCATGTTGCAGACTTTCTTAAAATCTCTCAAAGGTTCACAAAACCCAAACAAGCAGCATCTGGCCTGGGTGTGCCCTGTACCTCTTGCTGAGTAACCTCAAGCCTGGCAATAGTGGCAACCAGCCTCGGTTCATGGCTTGACCTCTCGAGGCACCTCTGAGCACATTGCAGGTAGTGGCCATCTACAGATTTCTTGGTGGCTCATACCAGGTATCCTAGGTCAGAGTACAGGCTGCAGGTAAAGTTTGCCTGCAGTGGGGTTCTTCCCAGGAGTTCCTAGTCCAACACATCAGATGGCCGGCTTCAGTACAAACCAGAGCACAACCTGAGGATGGATCTGAGGAAGACACACTGAAAGGGCAGACTGGACAGGTAACAGAACCCTGCTAAAGCACATCCTGCTCTAGAGAGTCAAGCCCCGCACATTAGTTCCTCTACAATAGTCACTGAGCAGTCTTCACAACCAATCAACACATGGGTCAATCCCTCCCATTGAGGAGAAAACAGCAACTGAGGCTCAACTACAACAGGAGGGCACACATGGCACATATAGAGAGACACCTAGAACACCTGGTTCAGTTGACCAGGGAGAATGTGCTACTGATCCCCAAAGGACACCTACTACATAAGGCCAGGGAGACATATCACCCCTACCTAATACATAGAAACAAACACAGGGGAGGCAACCACAATGGTGAGAGAAAGAACATGTCCCACATGAAAGAACAGAACAAAGCTCCAGAAAAAGAACTCAACAAAAAGGAGACAAGCAATCAACCAGATACAGAGTTCAAAACATTTGTTATAAGGATGCTCAATGATCTCAGTGAGAACTTTAATAGAGAGAAAACAAAAAAAAGAGATCGAAAACATAAAAAAAAGTCATAAATAAAGAATACAATAACTGAAATAAAGAGTACTTTAGGAGTAATTAAGAGTAGATTAGACAAAGCAGAAGCTTGAATCAGCAATTTAGAAGTTAATGTAGCAGAAAACACCCAATCAGAACAGAAACAAACAAAAAAAAATTTAAAAGCAAGGCTAGTTTAAGGGGTCTCTCAGACAACATCAAGCATACCAACATTTGCATTATATGGATACCAGAAGGAGAAGAGGGAGAGCAAGAAATTGAAAACATATTTGAAGAAATAATGATGGAAAATTTCCCTAACCTGGTGAAGGGAATAAACATACAAGCCCAGGAAGCGCAGAGAATCCCAAACAAGATGAACTAAAAGAAGCCCACACTAAGAAACATCATAATTAAAATGTCAAATCTTAAAGACAAAGAGATAATCTAAAAAGCAGCAAGAGAAAGGTAGTTACCTACAAGGGAGCTTCCATAAGACTGTTCAGTTGATTCCTCAACAGAAACTTTGCATGTCAGAGGAATTGGCACAAAATATTCAAAGTGATGAAAAGCAAGGACCTACAACCAAGATTCCTCCACCCAGGAAAGCTACTGCTTAAAATCGAAGGGTGAATAAAGAGCTTCCCAGACAAGAAAAAGCTAAAGGAGTTCATCACCACCAAATCAGTATTACAAGAAATACTAGAGGGACTTCTTTAAGAACAAGAAGAAGAAGAAAAGATAAAAAATATGAATAATAAAATCGCAATAACTACATATCTATCAGCAATTACTTTAAATATAAATGGATTAAATGTTCAAATCAAAAGATAGAGTAGCTGAATGGCTGAATAAATAAGAAAACAAGACCCTTACATATGCTGCCTACAAGAGACTCACTTCAGATCAAAAGACACACACGGACTAAAAATAAAGGGATGGAAAAAGATATTTCATGAAAATAGAAACATACAAACAAAAAATCTGGGGTAGCAATACTAATACCAGACAAAATAGACCTTAAAACAAAGATTATAACAAGAGACAAAGAAGCATCCAGTAATCGCACTTCTGGATATTTATCCAAAGAAACCAAAACACTACTTCAAAGAAACATGTGAATCCATATGTTCATTGCAGCATTATTTATAATAGCCAGTACATGGAGGCAACCTGGGTATCCATCACTGGATGAATGGATAAAGAAGACATAGTGCATATATACAGTAAAATATTACTCAGCCATGAAAAAGAATGAAATCTTGCCATTTGCAACATGAATAGATGTAGAGAATTGTTCTAAATGGAGTAAGACACAGAAAGACAAATGCCATATGATTTCCCTTACATGCAGAACCTAAAGAACACTACAAAGAAACAAAACAGAAACGAACTCATAGATACAGAGTACATTTTGCCAGATGGAAGGGGTTTGGGGGGCTGGTTGAGAAAGGAGAAAGTATTAAAAAGTACAAATTTGTATTTACAAAATAGTTATGAGGATGTGAAGTATGGCATAAAAATATAGTCAATAATATTGTAATACTATGTATGGTGTCAAATGGGTACTTAGATTTATTGGTGCAATAAATTTGTATGTTATATAAATGTCTAATCACTATGTTGTACACCTGAAACTAATATAATATTGCATACCAGTATAATTGAAAAACAATTTTTTTTTAAATTCAAAGTGGTAGTTACAAAATAGTCGTGAGGATATTAAGTATAGCATGAGAAATATAGTTAGTGATGTAATAACTATGTATGGCATTGGATGGTTACTAGATTTTTGGGGGTGGTCACTTTGTAAGTTATATAAATGTCTAATAACTATGTTGTACAGCTGAAACTAACACAATATTGTATGCCAACTGTAATTAAAAATTTTAAAAAATATTTTTAAAAACTTTGTATAGTCATAGGTGTTTACTAGACTTAATATGGTGATTATGCCCTAAGGTATATAAAATGTGAAATCAGTATGTTTTTACACCTGAAAATAATATAATATTTCAAGTCAACTATATTGTGATATAAATAAATAAACAAACAAACAAACAAACAAATAAATGTAAAGCCCAAGTAATGCTGAAAAAGAAGGAATGTCCATTAGCTGCAGGCCTTTGGAATAATGATATATGCTCATATAAACAACAGTATTGAACTATTAATAGGCTGAAAATATTCATTTTGTTCATGGTATAAAATGCAAAAGTGTGTTTTTTTCTTTAACCTTTATAGGTTCCTCAAACACTGAATTATTTGTTGATCTAATTGTCAGGGGAAAAAATCAATAAAAAGCAGTATTAGTAGAAATTTTCGCTTTAATCCAGGTGCTTGAATGTGTTTGTGTGTATGTATGTATTTCACCTTATGCTCCGTCTATCACCCCTCCAGTGTTTCATAGAAAGATGCTAACTGAATGAAAGTATGCAGCAAAAGGGAACATCTTGAAAAAGAACTCATTCTGCAAGGTGGCAGTGATCATGATATTAAAACATCTGATTCTACATTATTATCCTACAAATGCTTATAGCACTTAAAGCAACAGAGGACTTAAAGATGTATAACATGTTGGATAACATTATATGGATACTATATAAACAATGACTATTTAATTAGAGGAAAACAATCTTAGAGAAACCACAAATCTAAAATGAACAGGTGAATCAAATGTGCTCACTCAAGAGGCAGAAGGAATCATTCTTGTCAGCTAAAGTCAGAATTTAACACTTTTTTACCTACTTCTTAGTCTTCTAGGTAACTATAAAAGTTTATGCTTTCTTTCCCTGATCTAATGTTATTAGAAAATCTTGTTTTCTAGGGTAATACAAAATGTCACAGATTATGGAAGGTGGGTATTTTTAATGTATACCAGTATAGCAGCAGTTTCCAACATTTTTGGCACCAGGGACTGGTGCTCCTGTGAAAATCTAATGCCTAGTGACCTGAGGTGGAGCTGAAGCGGTGATGCTAGCTCTAGGGAGGGTCTGCAAATATAGCATCAAAATATAGCTCAGCTCACAGGTGACATTTCCATATAAAACTAGTATTGCAATATATTTCATCTTAACTTTCATTTGGCCTTGAATCTTATTTTTTTAATATCGATAATAGTATTTATCTTCATTGTCAGAATAAATGTAAATAAATCTTAACTGTAATAAAATTATCTGTAGGAAACTAAAGGTATCTCTTTAGGTAAACACACACAAGACAAAATATATTAGTCCTATTTCTCCCTTTCTCTGATTGCACATTTTTAACTGACATATAACATCTATTAACATATCTCTCTTCCCCCTGGCTATGCGACTTGGCTCTGTGACCCTAGCTCTTCATTTTCAAATCTGATATGTAAGTTTTAAAAATGAAAACTTCAATGATATTCTGCAGGCCTAGCATCATATCCAAGGAGCTCAAGTTTCCATTCAGTCTTTATTAATCAGATCTTTACTAGTACATGACCGATATATACCGGTGAAAACTGGTCTTCTATAGAAAGTGCATTAAACTTCAGTCTTACCAGCATATTCAAAGTATTCCTTTACCAGTCATTTGCAAAACTGAGACTATTTCTTTTTCAATCAAGAATAATCAAAGGTGAGCTCAGAGGAAGAAGAAGCTCCTAAGAGGGTCTTATTCTCTAACCATTTTTGCTTCCATGACACTGGGCATTCCTTCTGTCTGAGATTCTCATGGTGAATCTGCTCAGTAGCATTTGCAGGTAGCCAAATGATAAGAGGGTAGAAAAAAAGATTATAATTTAGCAGCAGGATAGGAGGGGCCTTGCAATAACTCCATAATTGTTACCCAGATCGCGCACGCGCGCGCGCGCACATGTGTGTGAGTGTGAGTGTGAGTGTGAGTGTGAGTGTGAATGTGTGTGTGTGTGTGTGTGTGTGTGTGTGTGTGTTTGGGAAGGCTCAGAGGGGATAATTTGGAAAACACAATTCTATGTCAACTAAATCTATTCTATTTCTGTGAACAAGCCCATCTAACCAATGAAGGAAGTGATTGGAGGAAAAGATACTCAGAGAACCCTAGCTAGTAATACAGATCTTCTAAAGTGATTTTTTCTGTCTCTTCCAACTTGGCTGAAAGATAAAATTATTTCCAATAAATGTTGTATATATTAAAATATTGGTGTCTGGAAAATATTAAATAATAGACTATACTCGAGTTTACTCAAATTATAATCTAACAAAAATCTGCAGAGGAAAAACAAGAGGGTCGGATGGAAGGGTAGATGACAGGAAGGATGAGGAAAGATAAAACGGAGTTTGTGAGAAGGAGAGCAATCCATAAATCTAGAGTCCTCACTTCCTGTAATCCCTCCCCCCCACACACACACACTTTGTCTGCCCAGTCATCTCCTAATTATCTTTAAAAACTCATCTCAAGTGTCACTGCCTCTTGTCCCTACAGGATTGACCTAAAACCTTTTGTTTTGGACTGAAAGGAAGGAGACTGCTATCAATACATTTGCCTGAAGGGTTTGCAGGGGCAAAAAAAAAGGGGCGTACATAAACAGGATCTCTATTGTTATCCTTTCATCAGTTCACTCTGTTCAATCAAGTGTAAATATGTGTAGCAATTCAATTTCATCCTTTGGTTTGCAAGCAAAAGCAAGAATAAGTTAAAAAAAAGTGGAGGTGATGCTAAAGCATTATCTCATTAAGGCTATATGTTTGTAAAGGACATGAAAAAGCTTAGTAAAAATGATGTTACTCTGTTCTACTTTAAATATATGAAGAATGTCACATAATAGAATTTCACTCAAAGGATAAGGACTTTACTTTTTTACCTGACCTTATAAGTTATACTGGTTCTTATATGGAGAACACTTCCCTAAATGTTTCCTTATAAAGAGTTCAGATTGTTTTACATGTGAAAAATATTTTATATCAGACAGTTTAAACCTCTAAAGGACAGAAAGCATTTTTTTTTTGCCCATTCCATAAAACTAAAACACTGAACCGAATGCCAACCAACTTATAATCCTGTTTATATATAATAAAAATAATGAATAAGAGATTTAATAAATATAGATTTATTTATTAAACACAATAATGACAAGTTAATATAACTAAGTAAAGGTACAGAGGAAATCAACTCAGAGGACTACTGCTCAGCTTAGCTTCCATAGTTCATTAAATCTTAGTTATGTTCCTAAAAATGGTTGTAGGCATGAGATGTAATAGAACCATGATGAGAAGAGTCACAGAAAAACAAAGATTACTGTAAAAATGCAGTTTCCCATTCAAATTTAACACCTTAATCTGAATAAGATCAATTTGATGTGTAAGAATATTTAACTAGGTATCTTGAAAAAGTCAACTTCCTCTTTTCCATTTTAAGAATTAACAAAGACCAAAGTTCAAAGCTGACTAGAATAGAGCTGTGTTTATAATAACAAAAATATTAAAGATGAGATTGCTTTTTTAAACAAAATCCAAATTCTCAGGTTTACAGAAGCTAACATATTATTCTCACCTAATTAAGGGAAACATTTCCTTTATTGCATTTTGAAGAAAACTATTTTATTAGATGTCATAAAATGAAAATATTCCCTCCACCTCAAAAAACTAAAATGTACTACAATTTTCCTTATAACAAATTTAGAAAAGATGAATTTTGCAGCAAGGTAGGAGGGGTCTTACAACAACTCCATAATTGCTACTGAGATCTCGTGTGTAAGGCTAAGCAAATGATTCTGTAAAAAAAAGAATAAATAAATAAATAAACACAGTGATAAAAGTATAGAAATGGCATAAAAAATGAAATACCCTTGTTCATCCTATTAGACTGCAATTTTACAGGCAACTCCAAGGTACACTGGAAACAAAGGGTAAATGGTTTTATAGACAAGTTTTCTCAAAATAACATTTTAAGCAATGCAAAAATCTTTGGAATGTTTATGTCTAATCAGAGCCTTAAAAAAAATTAGAACTGAGGTTGCATCCACCTTCACATCTGAATTAAACTCTGGTGATACCATTCTCAATAATGGCTTGATGTCTTTTGATTATTACCCAATAAATGCACTTCTAATACTCAAGGTTAAAAACCTACATATCTTGAGTTAATATCATAAAGTATAGAACTATCATGGTAAGTAAAGAAATATACGAAATAGCATCACTCATAAGCCTAATGGCAAAGCATGTCAATTTTAGCAACATTCCAAAATGATAAGGGTCTAAGTAGGTTTGTTTCAAGGTTCTATCTGTATATGAGATAGCCTCCGACTAAGAAAAAGACAGATTATAGGATGCTTACTTATAAATAATGCTTCTATATTAGATGCCATGAGCTCGATTCTCTTTGGAAATATAAGGGGAAAATAAAAAGACCTTAAATGGAAAGCTTAAGTTGTAAATATTTAAGAAATTTTCCCCTTAGCATACACTGTTTGGTTGGGGTGAGACTGGGTGGGGAGAAGCCTGATTAATAGTATCCCTAAGTGTTTGATACTGATTCGTGGAATAAAATCTGTCTGTGTATTTGAATCTAAAATGTTGATATCTCAGCTGCAAGAGCAACATTTACGTTCTTTGAAAGATGATGGTGAGTCTTTAATTATTAAACCAATCGTATTTAGCAGATGGTCAAAGAAAAGTACTTTTAAAAAGTTGCCCAGAGGGTTATAGAAATGAACAAGCTAAAACAGCTGGCAGCTGGTGCATGAAATCAATAATGAGAAAATGAGTTCTACTGTATCTTTGTTTTCATTGTCTAGTTGAAGACAGTGAAGACAAGATAAAGAGCAAGAGAGAATCAACTTATGAACTTCACAAATGAGTTGAAAGGATTCTGTGTACCTAATTAGAAAGAGACAAACCTCCTGGAATGAGCATGTAAAACCAAAGAAATGTGTGCTTATGCTTGTGTGTATGTGTGTGCAGTGTACTCAAGTGCTGAGTGGAAAAGAATATGGAGATGAAATAACCCTTTCTGACTATGTCAGCTACATTGAAATATCTGACTATGTCAGTGTTGCCAGTGATTCATTGCTTGTTTAATGGCCTTGGAAAATCCAAATTACCCTTAATCAGAGGAAAATACTTCAAGAGACAGAATAAGCAATACTAATGGAATAATGATGACTTGGATGTTTATGGTTTTTTATCACTTGTTATTCTTTTAAACAATTTCAATTATTAGAATTTTTAATTAAATCATTCCCACTGAGCATCATAGAATCCTCCTGAGACAGGCTAGTAACTACTTCTACGAGAACCGTTACCATCCAAAAACGTCTGTTATTATTTTCACACTGATAATTCTTTATTATTTAAAAAAGTTACAAATGTAGCTACGTGTTTGAAATTATAAACAAATTCTCCCTGAAAACGTTATGTCTGAAGAGCACTAAACATTTAGAGCATTAAATTAAAATATAAAATAAATAGGAGTATACTCATTTTATAATCTTTTGTAATACTAAATAACTACTGTAATAATTGTTTATAATGGCTAGAGAGTATCCTGAACTCTAAAATGAAATAGTCTATGTTCCCAGTGATTGTATATGGTCAAATTTCTCCCATAAGTTTTCAGAGCTAAAGCCACCACAAAAACTATCCAATAGGGAATCTCAATTTTAATTCATCTATACCAAAAAAAAAAATGTGTTATTTGAGTGGGGAAAGGAGAAAAGCACTGTAAAAACTTTACAAATTGAGGTTTCAGGTATAAAGACAAAAAATAAGAAACAGATTTGCAGTATAGAGATAGCACATTCTGTTCCAGCTCAGGTCAGGTCAGTTTTATTTTGTTGAGTTTTATCTTAAGATGAAAGCAGTACATACCACTCCAATCCACATTGACTGTTTTATTTTGTAGGATTTTATCTTTGGAAACCGATGATACTCTGTTATAACTCACATCATTTTTTAATGGCATGTAATTGATAGGTTTCTATGAACACAGAGACTGTGAGTTTGTCCTGAGATATTGAAGTGACACTTCTTGTGGGTATCAGAAATAGGACAATGCCATTAACATTAGATTATTTGTTTTTGGTTAAGGAACATTTGCCACAGAAAATGAAACTCTGGCCTTCAGCCTGCACAGAGAGATGAGAACAGGATGATTTTATGCCCTAACGAGAAGTTGGGCAGATTATTATGCACTGTGTACTAGTACTCAAGAAAATATGTTTTATCATCAGATCAATTTTGACATGTATTAGATTAATAGAAAGAGGAATGTCTTCTTTGATATTACTGGTATTTGAGTTTTGAAGCCATTAGTCTGGCTTACATTTTTAAAAAAATATAAACAAGAATTTTTTAAGCAGTCCAATTTAGCTTCTGTTACTCACATAAATTTGACATAAAGAAAGCACAACCATCATTTTAAAATTATTTTTCTGTTATCCATCAATATTTTCTTTCAATCATACAATATATGAAATGTAGATGGCCAGCACTGAGCCTTGCTTTTTCCTGTTCAATTATATACAAATCTTGAAATAAGCTTCTGAAACACTGTTTACAGCAAAACTATAAACTAAAATGCACAAGAATAATAAAGATAAGGCTGTCTCATTTTGTAAGGGAAGTGTCTGCATTCTTGGGTAAACAGGAGACTTGCATAAATCCAGCTTCGTCTTCTCAGGCAGTCAGTGTGACTTAAGGCTACACAGTCCATTACATTTTCTAAGAAACCTGATTACTTTCTTGAATAAGACTGAATAAAACCTGAATAATATTTAAAAATTGCTTTTTCATCTAGATAGTGACAACTTTGATTCAGAATAATTTTTATTACTTCGTTCTGTTACTTACATGACTGTTTCCTATTTTTTTCTGTCTTTCTTTCCTTCACTCACTCCTTGTTCTCTTCCTTCTTTTTTATCCCATATTTCCTTCCTTTCCTCTTTCTTCCTTCCTTCATTTTTCTTCTAAAATGAGTTTAAAAATGCAATCTAATCCTTGTCAGGTAACCTATCTATAAATGAAAAAACTTGCATTCTTACTTTCACCACTTGGGGTGTAGCATAGTAAATTCATTGGGGTTATTAAAATATGGTTTATTGGCCATGGGGAATAAAAGAGGTTACAGAACCACGACACTTCCCATGTCCTGAGTCCATGAGAATAAAGAAACCACAGCTGACATATCAACTCTATTGGCATAAGGACATTGATCTTCAGCAACTTTGATTGGTTAATTAAAGTTAAATTTAGCCTCTTAATTACTTTTTTTTCCAAAGAAAGGGTAGAAAAACTTTACAGGAAAATAAATAACTTGAAAGGCTTAATGATTTAAGATGAAAAGAAAATAAATATAATTGTAATACTGCTCACTCATCTCTGTAATTTCTGATCATAACTACTCTAGTGTCTCCAAAGGATATTATCAATATAAAATCCAGAACACAAGAAAACTCAAGTATTTAAAATGTAATACTCAATGAAGGTGGTTGAGTTTAATTAAGATTTACGGACTCAGAAATGAAAGCCTATATAAGAGAGGTAACAAGAGAAGAAGTTGGTGACATGTGTGCATGGTTCCTTGAAGCAATAAGAAGTGGAAAAGATGGCTGTCAGAAAGCCCTGATGCTCAGGAAGGAGCCTTTGGGCTTGTCAACAAAGGTACTTGAGCATAGAAACAACATGATGAAATGATGTTCAGGCAAAAGTACCTTTCAACAAGATTAGAAAGGGAAAATGACTGTAGATAGATGCAAGTATGACTAGAGTTGGTAAAAGAAGTTTCAGATATGAAGGAAAAACAGCCTAAGTCAGGATGAAGAGTAAGAAAATAAAACCAAAAGCTAAGATCCTCTAAAACACATTGCAGAATGTGAATCAAAACCATACTGAGATATCACCTCACGTCTGTCAGAATGCCTATCATTAATAAATCAAAAAAAGGTGTTAGCGAGAATGTAGAGAAAAATGCACACATGAATGCTGTTGGGATTGTGAATTGGTACAGCCATTGTGAAAAGCAATTTGGAATTTTCTCAAAAAATTAAAAATATGATCAACTATGACCTGAGGGCATTACAAATGGAGATTCTGAGAGCCAAAGACTCTGAACCTCTGCCCACTGTAACTGCTGGCTTGACCAATGCAAAACCATCCACACCACCAGTCAACAGAGCATGCTTTGGAGACTCTAAGGACTTTCATCCCTTAGCTGTGTCACCTAAGACTTGTACTGCCTCTCTCTGTGTGTTGTGTGTTAACCTGCATGGATACTTGATTGGTTTATCTGAGAAGGTTCCACTCGATAAATCTGGCCTTGCGGAAAGACAAAAAATTAAAAATAGAAACTATCACTGGGAAATATGGCAGAGTGAGAGATGTCCTCATATCTCTCCCCTTGAAACAACGATAAGCTGAACATCTAAAACTCAACAAAAAACACCCAAACTGGACACTAGCACATCTGAGTGTGGGATCTGCACGTAAGAACTATCACAGGTCAGAAATCTGGGTGTCGGGCGGTGGACTGGGAAAAATAAAGAGGCTGCCTCTCGCAAATGCTGGAGCTCCTTGCAAGGGGAAGGAGAGGAGTGAAGGTGTGGCAACTTCCCTGAACAGCCCTGCCTGGAAGTGCCATAACTTCTACACAACCGACAGTAAGGCCAAGTCATCACGGCAGAAAGTAGAGAATAGGGACGTGACTGCAGAGAAACAACAGTTGATTTTTACCATCCCTGGTTACAAAACCGAGGCTGAGCTGCAGCTCCCATTACCCAACTCAGAGGGCACCTCCCGCAATGCACACTGAGACACAAACACCGCGGAGCCCTCAGGGAATCTAAACAAATGCTGCCAAGACTGAAGCTACCTCTCACAGGCTCTGGAGCCCCCTGCGGGGGGGGGGGGGGGGGGGGGGGGGGGGAAGGGGCGGGGACTTCCCTGAAAAGTCCTGACAGGAAGTTCCGTGACTTCTAAACAGCCGGCAGCAGGGCACAGTCACCAACGCAGAAAGGAGAGAAGTGGGATGGGAATGCAGAAAAACAACAGTAGATTTTTACCTGCACCGATTGCAAAACCGAGTCTGAGCTGCAGCCCCAAACCCCCAACCCAGAGAGCCTCTCCCACCATATCTTACGAGACTGACACCACGGAGACCCAGGGGAATCTGAGCAAACGCTACCAAAACTGTTGCTAACACTAACAGGGACTATAACTGAAAGTAGCAAGTGTGATTAAATATCTACAAGAAAATAAAAAAGACGTTATTTAGCCTATATATAAAGCAGAGATCCAAAAGGCTTAGACGCCACCTACCGGAAACCAAAATAAAAGCACCTTCTTTGCGGCAAGCTAAAGAGAGCCTTTTATATAATAAATGTTCTTTCTGGACAAACGCAGAATACACTTCCAATAATGCCCAGGCAGAGAAATAGTCCATTAAACACCATGAACAACCAAGGTGACAAGACAGCTCAAAACCAAAGAGAAAATCTTCTTTCTGGAAAAACAACAGAATACACTTCCATTAATGCCCAGGCAGGGAAATAGTCCATTAAACACCATGAACAACCAAGGTGACAAGGCATCTCAGAAAGAAAGAGAAAACTCTCCAGAAAATAAGCTTACAGATATAGAAATATGCAACTTAAAATGACAGAGAATTTATAATGGTGCTTCTGAAAAAACTCAATGATATCCAAAACAACTCAAATTAATAAATTCAGGAATAGAAAAAAAAACAACTAGATGAGCAGAGCAAGGAGCTTGAAACCCTCAAAAGGAACCAAATACAACTTCTGGAGATGAAAATACACTGCAAGAGCTGAAAAATGACATAACAAGCTTGTGAAACGGAGTCGACCAAAAGGAAGAAACAATCAGTGATATCAAAAACAGAAATCTAGAAATAAATCAGAAGGAAGAAGAGAGAAACTGAAGAATAAAAATTAATGAAAGAGAAATACAAGAACAAGCTGATACTATCAGGAGAGGAAACATAAAAATAATGGGCATTGTCGAAGGCAAGGAAAAGGAGCAGGGACTAGAAAGTATTTTCAGACAAATAGTAGAAGAGAATTTCCAAAATCTAAGGAATAAGCTAGAGCTGGGAATTCAAAAAGTCAACAGAATACCCGATTATTTCAACCCAAAAAGGCCTTCACCAAGACACATTGTATTAAAGTAATAAAAAAAATCAACAAAAACATAGAATCCTCAGGGCAGCCATGGACAAGAAAAAGGTAAATTGAAAAGGAAAACCCATTAGATTATCCTCGAACTTCTCAGCGCAGATCTTACAAGCAAGAAAAGAATTGAATCAAATATTTAAACTATTAAGTGAAAAGAACTACCAGTCTAGACTAATGTATCCAGCTAAGCTCTCCTTCAGATATGGAAAAGAAATAAAGACCTTTCCAGACATACAAAAATTGAGGGAATTCTCCTATGAGGCCTGCATTACAGGAAATACTGAAAGGGGTCAGCTCACCTAAAACAAAATGACAAAAAAAAAAAAAAAAACAAACAAAAAAACAACAAAAAAAAAAAACCAAAAAAAAAAAAAAAAAAACAAAAACACAAAAAAAAAAAAAACAAAAAACAACACAAACAATTCAATTCAAAAAGTGGGCAGAGAACTTGAATAGGCATTTCTCCAAAGAGAACAGATGAAAAA
>NW_006431805.1:200389-201605 GCF_000325575.1 Pteropus alecto | reverse complement strand
GATAAAGGTAATCTGATATCAGGAAGACATAACCCTTATTAATATCTATGCTCCCTATCAGGGAGCCCTGAAATATATGAAGCAATTACTAATAACACAAAAGGGAGAAACAAACCAAAACACTTTCGTAGTAGGGGACCTAAATACTCCACTGTCGGATATGAACAGATCATTCAAACAGAAAATCAATAAGGAAATAACATCCTTAAATGACATATTAGACCAAATGGACATAATTTAAATAAAGAGCCTACAATTCCCTAACAACTGCTTCTACATTATTGTCTTGTGCACATGGAACATTATCAACAATCGACCACATACTGGGACACAGAAAAAGCCTCAACAAATATAAGAGAGTTGAAATCATAACAACCATATTCTCTGATCATAATGCTTTGAAACTAGAGATCAATTGTAGGAAAAAAAAATTAGTAAGAACCACCAATACATGGAGACTAAACAACATGCTACTGTAGAATAACCTGGGTCTGAGAAGAAGTAAAAAGAGAGATCATGAGATACATAGAAAAGAAACAATGATAGTACAACATAACAAATTTTTTGGGACGTGGCAGAAGTGGTCATAGGAGGAAAGTTCATATCATTACAGGCCTAACTCCAAAAACAGGAACAAGCCCAAATAAACAATCTAATGCTTCATCTTCAAAAACTAAAACAAGAAGAACAAAGAGGCCTAAAATCAGGAGAAGGAAAGATCATCAAAATTAGACCATAAATAAGTGAAGTTGAAAACAAACAAACACACAAAACAAAACATAGGAAAATAAATACAACAAAGAGCTGGTTCTTTGAGGAGGAGTTTAATAAAATTGACAGACCCTAGACTCAGTAAAGAAAAAGGGAAAGAACACAAATAAACAAAATCAGGGATGAAAGAGGGAAAATTACAACTGACATCGCAGAAATACAAATGATCATACAAGATATGAAATGAAAAATATATAATAACAAATTTAATAACCTAGAAGAAATGGACCAGTACTTAGAAAGATACAACCTTCCTAGACTGGATTGAGAAGAAAAATCTAAATTAAATTGATTGATCAGCAGTATGAAAATTGAAACAATTATCAAAAATCCACTAAAAAGTAAATGTCCAGGACCGCTTCACCTGTGAATTCTACCAAACATTCAAAAAAGATTTAATACCTATTCTCCTCCAACTCTTCCAAAAAATCAAAAAGGAGGCATT
>NW_006431805.1:199003-200298 GCF_000325575.1 Pteropus alecto | reverse complement strand
TGATACCAACACTGACGCAGAAATCCTAAAGAAGATACTAGCAAACCGAATACAGCAACATATTAAAAGATTATACACCATGATCAAGTGGGCTTCATCCCAGTGGCACAGGGATGGGTCAACTTACGCAAATAGATTAATGTGATACACCACATAAACAAATAAAAAATAAAAATCATGTGATTATATCAATAGATGCAAAAAAAACCTTCGGAAAAATCCAGCATTAATTTATGATTAAAACACAACAAAATTGGTATAGAAGGAAAGTACCTTAACATAATAAAGGCCATATATGACAAACCCTCAGCCAACTCAATAATGAATGATGAAAAACTTAAAACATTCCCTCTAATATCAGGGACAAGGCAAGACTGCCCACTATCGCCATTGTTATTCCATATAACATTAGAGGTCCTAGCGAGTGTAAACAGACAAGAGAAAGATAAAGAGGCATCGAAATAAGAAACTAAGAAGTCAAGCTGTCACTATTTGCAGATGACATGATTCTTTATATAGAAAACCCTAAAGACTCCACAAGAACACTACTAGAAACAATAAGCAAATACAGTAAAGTCTCTGGATACAAAATCAATGTTCAAAAATCCATAGTTTTTCTATATTTCAAAAATGAAACATCAGAAAAAGAAGTGGAAAAAAATAATTCCGTTTGCAGTCGCAAAAAAGAATAAAATACCTAGAAATAAATTTAATGAAACATGTGAAGGACCTACATAATGAAAACTATAAGACCCTATTAAAAGAACTCAAAGAAGATAAAAGAAATGGAAAGATATTCCATATTCTTGAATTGGAAGAATTAACATAGTTAAAAGGACCTTGTTAGCTAAAGCATTATATAGATTTAATGCAATCCACATCAAAATCCCATTGGCATTTTTTAAAGATATAGAGCAAAAATTATCAGATTTGTATAGAAGCACAAAAGACCCCGAATTGCCAAAGCCATCCTGAGAAAAAAAGAACGAGGCTGGAGGCATCACTCTGCCAGACTTCAAATTATACTACAAAGCGACAGTAAACAAAACGGCATGATATTGGCAGAAAAACAGAAACACAGACCAGTAGAATGGAATCGAGAGTCCAGAAGTAATCCCATGTTTATATGGACAAATAATTTTCGACAAGAAATCCAAAAACAATCAGTGGAAAAGGAAAGCCTCTTCAATAAATGGTGCTGGTAAAACTGGAAAGCCACCTGCAAAAGAATGAAACTAGACTGTTGTCTATCATCACACACCAAAATTAACTCAAAATGGATTAAGGACCTGAAT
>NW_006431805.1:192835-198309 GCF_000325575.1 Pteropus alecto | reverse complement strand
GCACAGCAAAGGAAACTATCAACAAAACAAAAAGTAAACCTACCGAATGAAAAAAGATATTTGCCAATGATAAATCTGATAGGCAGTTAATATCCAAAATTTATAAGTAACTCGTACAACTCAACACCAACACACACACACACACACACACACACACACACACACACACACACACACAATTCAATTAAAAAATGGACAAAGGTTCTGAATAGGTATTTCTTCAAAGAGGACATACAGATGTTTAATAGACATATAAGAAGATGCTCTACATCACTAATCATCAGAGAAATGCAAATTAAAAACACAATGAGATATCACCTCACACCTGTCAGAATGGCTAACATCAATAAATCAACAAACAAGTGTTGGTGAGGATGTAGAAAAAAGGGAACACTCATGCACTGTTGGTGGGATTGCCAACTGCTGTAGCCACTATAGAAAACATTATGGAGGTTCCTCGAATAAATAAAAATTGAACTACCTTATGACCCAGCAATTCCACTTCTGGGTCTTTATCCAAAGAAATACAAAACGCTAATTCAAAAAGATATATGCATATATGTACCACACCTTCTCTATCCAATCTATCAAAACACATTTCAGTTGTTTCCATGTCTTGCGCACTGTGAATAATGCAGCTATGAACACTAGGATGCATACATGTGAGATATAAAACTGAAAACGACAAACAAAAATGACAAACGAACAAGACTCATGGACACAAACAGCAGTTTAGTAATTACCAGAGGGAAAGGGGAAATGGGGTCAAATATATGGTGACAGAAGGAAATTTAACTTGATGAACACACAATGCAATATACATATGACATATTGAATTTTAAACTTGAAATCTATATTATTTTATTAACCAATGTTACCTCGATGATTTTAATTTAAAAAGATACATGCAACCCTATGTTCACTGCAGCATTATTTACAATAGTTAATATATGGAAACAACCTAAGTGCCCATTAATAGACTATTGGATAAAGAAGATGTGGTACATATATACAATGGAATATTACTCAGCCATGAAAAAGAATGAAATCTTTGTGACAACATGGATGGAACTAGATGGCATTGTGTTAAGTGAACTAAATCAGACAGATAAAGACAAATACTATAAAATTTCACTTCTATGTGGAATCTAAAATATAAAATAAATGAACAAACAAAACAGAAACAGACTCATAGGTACAGAGAACAAACTGATGGTTACTAGATGGTAGGGGGCTTGGTGGGCTGGGTGAAAAAGGTGAAGGGATTAAGAAGTGCAAATAGGCAGTTACAATATAATCATGTGGATTCAAAGCACAGCATAGGGTACATAGTCAATAATATTGGAATAACTATATATGGTGTCAATTGGGTACTAGTCTTATCAGGGGGATTATTTCATAAGTTACATAAATTTCTAACCACTATGCTGTACATCTGAAACTAATACAATATTAAATGTCAACTGTAATTGAAATAATTTTTAATCAAAAAATATTGGTAGAACTTGTTGATATATTCTGTCCGAAAGTAAAGACAAGAAAGTAAAGACACTCTGTCAAACCTAGAGAACTCGAAAATTAATAATGTAGAGGAAATGGACAAGGGAACCAAAGGGAATCTCAATTTTCAGTGACATACAGATTTCTTTATACATACTTCCAATTACCTTTTAATTGGGACTATACCATTAATAGTTTGCTGTTGCTTCTTTTCAATGTGTTCTTCCAATTCTAGAATTTTAAATAATAGTAATCTGAGTTTCCACTCTCTGTTCTCTATTTAATGGAATGCAGAGTTTGTTAAATTATATCTTCTAAAGACATCAACATAATGAACACTATATCACAAATAATTTCACTTGTTGATCCTTGTAATGTATTCTCAATCTACAGCTAAATCCTTAAAGACCTTAGCCTTACTCTTGAAGTCTCTAACTCCAAACTCTAATGCCCAAAATGCCAAGGATATTATTATCACTTTAGTTGTTTTTCTTGACCTTTACTACTGGGACTACATTCTCTTTTTTCTTGTAGATGACAGATGACTGCAGCAAAATACTGCCTTAAAAAATGGAAAGCAGAAGTCAGACAGAAAAAGTTGAGAACCATATGATTTCACTTATATGTGGCATATAAAACTGAAAGCAACAAACAAAGAAGACAAACAGAAACTCATGGACATGGACAACAGTTTAGTGGTTACCAGAGGGAAAACAGGAAAAGAGGAGGAAGATAAGGGTAAAAGGGTCAAATATATGATGACAGAAGGAAATTTTACTTTGGGTAGTGAACATGTAATGTAATGTACATATGATGTATTATTAAATTGTACACTTGAAACCTATATAATTTTATTAACAAATGTCACCCCAATAAACTTACATACATACATACATACATACATACATACATACATACATACATACAATAAAACATGTTCTGGGTTCACCACTGTGCTATATGCTATGGGATATAGAAAAGAGATTTAAAAAAAATGGATACTTCTTCCATTACATATGGTTAGAGTACTCTATGGTTAGAGTTTACTAGGCTCTATGTCATCCTGCAGTTCTTGGCACAGATGATGCAAATTGGAATTGAAGCTTTAAACATACTCACACTGGTAACTGATAGGATTAAGTCTCCAAATTACTGGTCAAGACCTCTTGCTAGAAACTTTCTATCTGAGGTACAAGAAAAGATGACAAACAGCTCCCTCCACAATGATTTTCAGTTACTTATAAATTAAATAACCTTTCAAACGGAAGCAGACTCTTTTGTTTCCTTATTTTTTTTAAATTTATTATTTTTTTGTTTTTTATTTTTTTAGGGTGATATTACTTAATGAAATCCAGTAAGATTCAGGTATATAATTTAACAGTAAGCATATATATATATATTGCACTGTGTGTTCATCTCCCATAGTTAGATTTCTTTCTGTCACCACATATTTGATCCCTTTTACTCCATCTACCTCCCTTCTCTCCCCTTCCTCCTAAATTCTGGTAACCACTAGTCTATTATCCATATCCATGAGTCTCTGTTCGTCCTGTTCCTTTGTTGCTTTTAGGTTTATATCCCACGTATAAGTGATACCATGTGGTTTTCAACTTTTTCTGTATGGTTTATTTCACTTAGCATGATTATCTCGAAGTCCATTGATGTTGTGGCAAATAGAAGTATTTAAGCTCTTATTGTAGCTGAGTAATATTGCTTTGTATATATATACCACAATCATCTATTGTAGGACAATTTGGTTGCTTCCATGTCCTGGCTACTGTGAATAATGCTGCTACGAACATCAGTGTGCAAATATCTTTTCAGATATGAGTTTACAACTCTTTGGGGTAAATACCTAGTAGAGGGATTGCTGGATTGTATGGTAGATCGATTTTTAGTCTTTTGAGGAACCTCCATACTGTTTTCCATAGTGTCTGTACCAATTTTCAGTGCCACCAGCAGTGTATGAAGGTTCTCTTTTCTCCACATCCTCTCAAACAATTGTTATTACTTATCTTGTTGAAAACAGCTATTATAACAAGTGTGAGATGGTATCTCATTGCGGTGTTGATTTGTATTTACTTAATAGCTGGCGATGATGAGCATCTTTTCATAAGTATGTAGGCCATTTGTATTTCTTCTTGGAAGAAGTGTCTCTTCAGGTTTTGTGACCATTTTTTGATTGGATTGTTTGCTTTTTGTTGTTGTTATTAAACTATATTATTTCTTTGTATATTTTGGATATTAGGCCCTTCTCGGAGGCGTTGCTTGCAAATATATTTTCCCATTCAGAAGGTTGTCTCTTTTTACCTGGTAGACGGATTCTTTTGCTGAGCAGAACCTTTTTAGTTTGATGTACTCTGATTCACTTATTTTTTATTTACTTTCCTTGCCTTTGAGGTCAAATTCATAAAATTCTCTTTAAGTCCTAGATCCTTGAGTTTATTTCCTATGTTTTCTTCTATGCACTTTATTGTTTCAGGTCTTATATTCAGGTCCTTAATCCATTTTGAGTTAATTTTGGTATGTGGTGATAGACAACAGTCTAGTTTCATTCTTTTGCAGATGGCTTTCCAGTTTTACCAGCACCATTTATTGAAGAGGCTTTCCTTTTCCACTGATTGTTTTTGGATTTCTTGTCAAAAATTATTTGTCCATATAAACATGGGATTACTTCTGGACTCTCGATTCTGTTCCACTGGTCCATGTGTCCGTTTTGCTGTCAATACCATGCCATTTTGATTACTGTTGCTTTGTAGTATAATTCGAAGTCTGGCAGAGTGATGCCTCCAGCCTCGTTCTTTTTCCTCAGGATGGCTTTGGCAAATTAGGGTCTTTTGTGATTCCATACAAATCTGATGATTTTTGTTCTATTTCCTTAAAAAACGCCAATGAGATTTTGATGTGGATTGCATTAAATCTGCATAATGCTTTCGCTCACAAGGTCCTTTTAACTATGTTAATTCTTCCAATCCAAGACATGGAAAATCTTTCTATTTCTTTCATCTTCTTCAATTTCTTTTAATAGAGTCTTATAGTTTTCATTATATAGGTCCTTCACATGTTTCATTAGATTTACTCCTAGATATTTAATCTTTTTTTGCAATTGCGAAAGGAATTATTTTTTCCACTTCTTTTTCTGATGTTTCATTATTAGAGTATAGGAAAGCTATGGATTTTTGAATGTTGATTTTGTATCCAGAGGCTTTACTGTATTTACTTATTGTTTCTAGTAGTGTTCTTGTGGAGTCTTTAGGGTTTTCTATATAAAGAACCATGTCATCTGCAAATAGTGACAGTTTGACTTTTTAGTTTCTTATCTGGATACCTTTTATGTCTTTCTCTTGCCTGATTGCACTCGCTAGGACTTTCAATGTTATATTGAGTAACAGTGGCAACAGTGGACAGCTTTCCCTTGTTCCTGATCTTAGAGGGAATGTTTTTAGTTTATCACCATTAAGTATAATGTTGACTGAGGGTTTGGCATAGATGGCCTATATTATGTTGATGTACTTTCCTTCTATACTGATTTTGTTAAGTGCTTTGATCATAAATGGATGCTAGATCTTGTCAAAGGCTTTTTATGCATCTATAGATATGATCATATGATTCTTACTTTTTAATTTGTTTGTGTCGTGTATCACATTCATTGATTTGCGTCTGTTGAACCATCCCTGTGCCTCTGGGGTGAAGCCCACTTAATTGTAATGTATAATCTTTTTAATATGTTGCTGTATTCAGTTCGCTAGTATCTTATTTAGGATTTTTGCAACTGTGTTCATGAGAGATATCGGTCTGTAGTTTTCTATTTTTGTGTTGTCTTTACCAGGTTTTGGTATCAGGGTAATATTGGCCTCATAAAATGAGTTGAGAAGGGTTGCCTCCTGTTCAAATTTTTGGAAGAGTTTGAGAAAATAGGTATTAAATTGGCTTTGAATGTTTGGTAGAATTCACTGATAAAGCAATCTGGTCCT
>NW_006431805.1:163460-190807 GCF_000325575.1 Pteropus alecto | reverse complement strand
CTTGGAGAAGGCCTTTTTAAGTTGAGATAATTGGGCATTCTGTTGAATTCTTGAATCCCAGCTCCAGCTCATTCCTTAGATTTGGGCAATTCTCATCAACTATTTATCTGAAGATGTTGTCTAGTCCCTGCTCCTTTTCCCATTCTTTGAGAATGCCCATAATTATGTTTCCTCTCCTGATGGTATCAGCTAGTTCTTGTATTTCTTTTTCATTATTTTTCATTCTTCGTTTTCTCTCTTCTTCCTTCTGATTTATTTCTAGATTCCTGTCTTTGATATCACTGATCCTTTCCTCCATTTGGTCAACTCTATTTCCCAAGCTTGCTATTTCATTTTTCTTCTCTTTCTGTGTGTTCTTCATCTCTGGATATTCTATTTGATTCTTTTTGAGGGTTTTAATCTTCTTGCTAAATAACTCATTCTGCTGATCTAGTTGTATTTTTTTTAATTTCTGAAATTGTTCATATAAATTATTTTTTATCTCATTAAGTTTTTTCAGAAATACCATCCTGAATTCTCTGTCATTTAAGTCACATATTTCTATGTCTTTAAGCTTATTTCCTGGAGATTTTTCTCTTTCTTTCTGAGCTGCCTTGTCAACGTGGTGTTTAATGGACTATTTCTCCACCTGGACATTAATTGAAGTGTATTCTCCTTTTTTTTTTTTCCAGAAAGAAAATTTATTATATAAAGGTCTCTGTTTAGCCTGTTACAAGAAACGTGTTTTTCTTTTGCTTTCCAGTAGGTGACCTCTAAGCCACTTGGACCTCTACTTTATCTAAGTTTTAATAATGCCTTTTCTTTTCTTATATTCAAGGACCGTCACTACCTTCAGTCTCAGTCCCTATCAGTGTCAGTGACAGTTTCAGCAGTGTTTGCTCAGATTCCTCCTGAGCTCCATGATGTTCAGTCTCGGAGGATATGGGGGGAGGGGCCCTCTAAGTTGGGGGACAGGGCTGCAGCTCAGTTCATGTTTTGCATCCAACTGTTGCTTCTCTGCCGACCCCACTTCTCTGCTGTCCCCACTTCTCTGCTTTTTGCCCTGGTCCCTGGGCATTGCTGCTGCATAGAGCTCACACCTCTCTTGGGCAGGGTTGTTCAGTGAACCCACCGCACGTTCTCCCCTCTCCTTCTTCCTGCAGTGAGCTCCGGCTGTGAGAGGCAGCTTCTTTGTTTCTCCTAGTCTACAGCCCAACTCCCAGGGTTCTGACCTGTGGTAGCTCTTATGCGCAGATATCACTCTCAGACGTGCTGGTGTGCAGGTTGGGTGATTTTTGTTGAATTTTAGATGTTCAGTTTATTGTTGTTTCAAGGGGAGAGATCTGGGGACATCTTTCACTCCGCCATGTTTCTGATGTCACTCTTTTTCCATTCAAGAATGGATACTTGATTGATATTTATCTTTCTAGATAAAGAATAATCCAATAACCAAGTCCAACAGTGGTCTAAGGCAACTTTGGAAAATCACCCAAGCCAAAAATCATTTTCTGGGTAAAAGGTAAAAAACAGTGTTTTTACTAATTTTATTAACTGTGAAGGTGATAAGGTGATGAAAATATTTCAATTCCTTTCTAAAAACATTTTTAAAGGTTGGCAATTATATAAAAATAATTTAAAATTTTTATTAAAGCACTTTACATTGCAAGTGAGTTCTTGATATAGTATGTAAAAATCTCTGTGAAAAAAATTGTATCAGTTTATTTCATTTCTTATTTTCTAGAGTTTCATCTAACCACATGAAAGAAAGAAAAGCAAGTATACATAGTGGATCTGTAGCACATTAGCATTTTTTAAAGAATCTTTCAGAAAGAAGTTTTTAAAACTATTGCAAATCTTCAGAATCTGTCTTTCCCTTTTTCTGAGTTTCTGGCAAATTTGCACCCAACCTAAGTATGGTACAGGGATAAAAAGCATGTAATTTGAAGCCAGAATTGGGAACTTCATTCAGGAAAGTCCACTACTTATTAGCTGTGACTTTTATCCAGTAACTCAACCTTCTTGTGCCTCAGTTTCCTCATCTATACAATAGGAATAATGATAGTATTTATTTCATAAGGTTGTTGTCTATATTCAATGAGTTCAAAATATATTAAAGTGCTCAAATTAATGCCTTGCAAATAGTAAGGGATGTAAGTGTCTGCTATAATTATTATTCTGATAAACCAAGTATAATTACAATAAGATTAAAGGGAATTTGTTTCATTTGTTATATGGGAATAGACAGTCTATAAAATCTACTTTACTTACTAAATGAAACTTCAAAAATTCAAAATCTGGTCTGGGGAGTTCCCTTGCTCTGATTTCTTGTGAAACAATGTTATAAGGAGTAAGTTCTTGTTCCACCAGTTATTGTAATTATTCTTTGAGAAATAATACCAAATTTAGAAGTATTTGTTGTCTTATATAGTGCCAGATAATAAAACTCATATTTATATTCATTTCGATTTAGTTTTAAAATAATTACCAAAGGGTTAACATTTTAATCAAAATTAACTTTATAGGATCTTATATCTCATTATTTTCTCCCAAATAGCTATTGCTCTTTGATCAGTATCAAGAAAAGAATGGTATATAAAGGAGTGTCAGGCTTCTTTGATTTAAGTCATCAAGGGCACTCTTTGCCTATGTTTAGACTTGTCCATTAGTAACTAATTCTCATTGTTAGCTTTCAGGCTCTCTTCACAATCCCTCTGCTTCTATTTCAGGCTAAATGACCACACTTGCTACTATTAAGAATGTGAGAAGGTCAGCAAGGTCATTCCTTCCCAAAGACTCTGGAGAATTCACACAAAGATGGGGAGTAAACCTCCACTGCATTTTCCCTTCAATAAAATGCAGGCTTTCGATGACACAGCCTTTGGAATTATCCAGCAAGTTCACCTTTTTCTTAAGTGTGCACGATTTTAGAATATGTAATTACTTCAACTTTTAAGTTTTATTTCATTCAATGATTCAGGAAATAAGATTATATGATCATTGCTAAATATGAAAACTTCAAAAATTGAAAATCAACAAAATAAAAGAAAAATTGAAAATATAAGAAGTCTACATCTGGAGGCATTAAATCATAGAGTGGTTTATCTCTGGGTTTCGACTATTCTAAATCACCAGTTGCTTTCTGTATGATGTTTTCTTTTTTCTGCAAAAGAGTTGATAAAATATCAATTCATAAAGTACTGGTTATAGCAACAAATCAATGAAGAATTAATAAGCATAAGTTAAAACTTGTTTTACATCATGGTAGCATTAAGTAAGATATAACACTTGCACAAAACATGCTTTTCTTACTCCCAATATAATTTTCTGTAATATAATCTCATAAATTTGATAGGATTAAACAAATAGGCTATGTATGGCATGTTGCACTGATGGAATTCTCTAACCTGCCATTATGGAATTTTAGTCTTCTACTCCTAACCAAACACAAAAGACAAATAACTATTAAGAATTCAAGTCTGTATTTTTAAAAAAGTATTCAGCTCAGCATAATTGGTACTATCATAGATAAACCTCTGATGATAATACATTTCTCAGATCCTTGAATTTTAGAGATGTTAGTGTTATATATCTATGATAACATTTCCTTAAAGAACTCAAACTTGTCTTTATTACCTTTATATACATATACAAAAATAATAGTTGAAGACAGATAAAATAATAATTAATTTTCAGATTGACTAATTCTCATTAAAAAATTGAGTTCAGTGGTAAACATGGAACTGCTATCAATATTTGCATCATTTTATTCTTTGGAGATTAAAGTACTTATTGAAATACACTGTTAAGTACTAGATCTGATCCTACACAAATAGAAGTGATAGCTATTAGTCTGAGGCCATATCAACAATTATGATCCTTAGATACAATTTAGTGTCCTGGAGAGCAGTATTTAGTAACTGGATGCCACTGATTTTAAACAATCGGGGAGTTTTCAAAATAAAATAATTTATTACAGAAACAATGGTGGGAAATAAATAGACCAGAGCACTAAAGCACATATATACCGGTATGTCATAAAATTTTTACCCTTCATTTGCATGGTTTTCTAGGTCTCAAACTCAGGAGTTATAGAGCCATAAATTTAAAACATTTTATCAATATTTTACAATGAAATCTTAGTTACCATACTTTTCAGGCATATGTGAGCTTTCACTTAAGCTTCATTTTCAGGTTAACTGTTAAACAGAAAACTCTCAGTTGGTGAAAATCTTTTCAAACAGTCTTATAAACTCAGATTGGGAGTGTACTTCAACACTTTTTTATTTCTCATGCTCAGGACCACCCAGCGCCCTGGAATGCTCACTCTGCACATGTATCATCACTAACATAAGCACCTGCAGGTTTCAGAAGAGTTATATCTAGTAATTTTGTCACATCTCTACTCCTCCTCCAAACCACACCCCCTCCCCCCCACACACACACACATACACACACACACAGAGCAAGTTGAAGGAATTGACACATAATGAGATATATTGAATATCAATTCTTGATTTTTTAAATTATGAAAGTAGATATTTGAGAGTAAAAAATTATGTACAATCAATATAAAGTATTGACAGTTCTCACAATAATTCCCTAATTGCACATTTTCCTGCCATTTACCCTAATGTAAAAGTATAGTGCAGATAAAATCCGCTATATATAACAATGCCAATCTGGAGGACAGGCACCAATCGGTGACAATTAGACTGCTAACTGACTTGCTTCTGTTTTTTTCTTCAGGGATTTACATTGTAATTTAGAGTATTTAATATTCTAAAGCTAGAGTTAATATCAAGGTTCTAGAAAAGGGCTCTCGTCTGGAACTTTATGCATGTGACCTTGCTGTTATTTTAAAGCCCAGTTATCATCAAGTGGTATAATTGACTGCATTTGGTTAGTTTTTGTTGATGGACCTTACATTTACCGACATCAACAGCCTCCTCATAACTGTGCCAACAGTAGTAGCTTGCTAAACCTTTCATCTGATGCTGTATAACAGTAAAAACTGTTTGCACTGATATGTGCAAACTCCTTGGTGAATAGATAGGCTTTGAAAGTAGCTTTCTAAGTTCAAATACAATTCTGGTGTTTTATTTTTGACAGTACAACCAGTTTGAATCATAATTCTATAGTGAAAAATACACTCTTCCTTTCTCATTCTCAGAGTAACAGTGAAATTGTAGTTTTGTAAGTAAAAAAAAAGCGTAAATAGTATACTAAGTTCAAATGATAACTATACATTTGAAATCATGTTTTCCATAAATGTTCAAATCATGAACAAGAAACTAAATCCATATGGTCATGGTCTAACTGATTTAAATAATTCACCTATAGTCATTAAATTAACACTTCCACCTCAAAGGAGGCATGCTTTCCACTTGCATGTTTCTTAAGCTTCTATGTTTGTTGTCTGAAAGTATTGTAACAAGTCTACTCACTTCACAAAAGCATATAAACGTATCTCCTATCAATTGCCATCCAGAGAGGATCCAAATCAAATACCTGATATCTCAAATTCAATTAGTTGGAATAATTAACACTATTTACTTAATTATACATTATCATTATGAAAAAAAAGTCTTTAAATTATTAAGAAGTATTGTTTTAAAATTATTATTGTTTTGTAAAGCATCACTAACTTCCCAGCATTTTCCAAGACACAATAAGACAAAGTTTTTATGTGGATAGATCTTCTATATGGATGGAGCTTCTATAGCTTTATCAGTACAGTCAAAATTTGTTAATAGAATGATGATTCTGAGGCCCTAACAGTTCGATCACCCAAATAAAGTTGCATTTATGTTCACTGTATTGTGTTAGCTAACCCAGGCAATAAAATAGGTTAATGTTATGAAAAATGTTTTCAATAAGGATTGACAACACAAATAACTGATTAATTTCAATTAGCTAAAACCTCCTTACCTGATCTATCTAGTTAATCAAGATTTTTGATGTAAGCAAGTCCACATTCCACAAAAGAATTCTTACTTTGGAACAAATAAGATATTGATGATCTAAAATCAGTTGTATACTCTGCTAAGTCAATTCCTGTGAGGAAAATAGATAACTAATTGTATCACATTGGTTCTCTTTCTTAAAACAAGAATTAATAACAAGAAGTTTCTCACCTGAAGCAAATATTCTGCTTAATATAATGGCACATGACTGCTTAGGAAAGTTCCATTTTTCTTCCTCTAATCCGAATCACCAATGACCAATATGCTAGTTGTTCTCTCACTGAACATGTAGTTTTCTCTATTTTTCCAAGAAAATCACTTCCAATCAGCTTTCAAACACTAGCCCCAAATAAAACCATCCCAAGAGAGTTACCAAACACAGGAATCCCACACCAACTACAATGCTATAAATATCCTCTAAACACTCAAATCAGTGTCACAGTGGTTTGCAATAAATGAATCCTAGTGAATTCTAATGGAGCACCAAATCCCACTGGCAACCGATATGTCATCATCAAATCTAAGTCCCTTAACATGATCTAAAATAATGTCATAGTTTTCTATTGTCTTTGAAGACAGCCTCCTTTTCCATTGTTTTTCTGTACACAGAAAGTTCACACAGGCTCACACGTCCCCTTACTCAACCACAACCAAATCCAAAACTCACTAATATTCATATACGGTAAGTCAGAATTTTTTAAGAAAAAAATTTCTTCGATTAATGCTGAGAGCTGCACTATATTTAGACAGGGTCATGATCTCAGGCATCCATTTAATCAAATTTCTCTGCTGCCTGTCTCAGTGGAGCCATTGCAACAAGAAACTCTCTCAATGAAAAAGGGGGCAGGGGGGAAGAGGGCAAAGCATACTTCCCATCTCACATTGTTTACATGCTGTTAGGTAATTATTTCACTCATCCACCCCCATCGGCCATCAACAGACAAGTCACCACCTTGGAGACTCTGAAAAGCCTATTCAGCTGTATTTAGCTCATTTCGTTTTTTCCCTTCATAGTGAAACTAACTGCTTAGCTTAAAGACTTCTTTGTGGATATTAAAATATACTTTGTCCATGCTAATAATCTCACTAATTATAAGTGTATTTGTCATATAGATGTTCTCAGTTTTTCTTTATGAATAGCACTGTTTCTCAACTATGCTAGAGCAATAATTTCTGTATAATTTTTTCACTCCAATCACATTTCAATACTTCAAGATGAATACTTCTCCCCATCCAAACATACACGATAAACATGTTTTTTTCTAAGGAATTGTGTTATTGTTTGAGTATCCAAACAAGTTATTATTTTTCAGTTTTCAATAACACTCTGATCTTTAACACAGCTATTCTCTAGGGTAAAGAGCAGAAATGAAGCAGGCAGATAATAAAGAATTTCAGTTTGCCTTTATTTAATAGCTCTATCAGTCAGAATAATAGAGATAGATAAAATGGCAACTTATTCACCCAACCTTTCCTAATTGCTGTCCTAAAAAGGAAGAAAGGAAGTGGGTGCAAGAAAAAAAGTTTATATCTAAATGCAGTTCAAGAATTAAAGACAAATGACTTGAAATTTAAATATAAGCAGAATCCTCCCAAACCTAAATGGAAACAAATTAGAAAACACACTATATTTAGACTGAAGAGACAATTGAACAGCAAGTCTCAGGCTTCAAAATCAAAAGCCATTTGTCATTCTGAATTTCTCTTTTATTGGCAACTTCTGCTGAGTAAACATATTCACACAATTTCATTCATTTTGGTAGATAAAGAGAAAAAAGTAGAAAGAGTTTTTTGATTAAAAAATGAAGCTGTAAGAGAATTATTTTAATAAATTTCTTAGAATTCTAACTTGAAAATTTTATTTAGGTGAGCACTTTTCCTTATTTTTTCCAGCTTTATTGAAATATAATAAACAATTAGATGCTGGTATTTGCATTGTACAATTCAATGAGTTTTTTTTTCAATTATTGTTGGCATACAATAATATATTAGTTTCAATTGTACAGCATGGTGATTAGAGATCTATATAGTTCACAAAGTGATCACCCTACTAAATCTAGTAACTCTCTTCCTCCTTACATATTTATTACAACATACTTGACTATTTTCCTTATGCAATACTTTAGATCTCCATGACTATTTTGTAACTATTCATTTGTACTTCTTAATCACTTTGCCCTTTTTTAACATCCCCCACAACCCACTTCCTGTCTAGTATCCCTCAAAATATTCTCTGTATCTATGAGTTTGTTAACATTTTTGTTGTTGTTTATTTTATTCTTTAGATTCCACATGTACACAAAATCATGCGATATTTGTTTTCCTCTCTGACTTATTTCATTCAGCACAATACCCTCAAGGTCCATCAAGGCAATATCTTTTTCCATAGCCTTCCTTTTAGTATGTGTGTGTCTTTTAATCTGAAATGAGTCTCTCATAGGCAGCATATGTAGAGGTCTTGTTTTCTTATCCATTCAGCCACTCTATCTTTTGGTTGGAGCACTTAATTCTTTTCTTTTTGAGGTACTTCTTGATAGGAATGTAGTTATTACCATTCTTTATTCATATTTTTTGATACATGTTTTTTCTTCTTGAAGAAGTCCCTCCTACATTTCCTGTAATACTGACTTGGTATTGACAAATTCCTTTAGCTTAATTTTGTCTGGGAAGCTCTTTATCTCTCCCTCAAATCTAAATGATAGCTTTGCTGGATAAAGTATTTTTGGTTGTAGAGCCTGAGTTTTCATCATTTTGAATATTTTGTGCCAAGTCCTTCTGTCCTGCATAGTTTCTTTTGAGAAATCAGCTGCCAGTCTAATGGGTGCTCCCTTGTAGGTAACTCACTGCTTTTCTCTTGCTGCTTTTAAGATTCTCTCTTTGTATTTAACCTTTAGCATTTTAATGATAATGTGTCTTGGCGTGGGCTATTTTGGGTTCATCTTTTTGGGGGCTCTCTGAGCTTCCTGGAGTTGTATGTCTATTGTCTATTTCTTTCACCAGGTGAGAGAAGTTTTTCATCATTATTCCTTCAAATAGCTCTTCAACTTTTTCTTTTCCCTCAGGTACCCTCATGGCATGGATATTTTTACATTGAAACATGTCCCATAGGCTCCTTAAATTATTATTATAGTCTTGGCTTCTTTTTTCTTGCCTTTCTGATTGGGTGTCCTTGGCTTTCCCATTCTCTATATCAGTGGTTCAATCCTCTTCTTTATCCGCTCTGCTGATCCCCTCTAATGTACTCTTCATCTCAGATAATGTGTTCTTCATTTCTGACTGGTTCTCTTTTATAATTTCCATTTCCACTTTTATGGGGTTTTTTTATCTCTTTGTTAAAGTTCTCACTGAATTCATCTACACTTCCCCTAAGTTCATTGAACATATTCATAACCAGTGTTTTGAACTCTGTATCTGTTAGATTGCTTGAATCCATTATTCCTGGATCTCTGTTCTGTTCTCTCATATGGTTTCTGCTTCTTTGTCTTCCCATTTTGGTTGCCTTTCTGTGTCTGTTTCTATGTACTAAGCAAAGCTCTTAAGTCTCCTGGTCTTATTAACGCGGCTTTGTGTAGTAGGTGTCCATTGGCACAGTCCTGAGAGGGCTTCGGCTTCAGGACAAGTTTAGTGCCAGCTTGTGTCCCTGTGGGGCCACCTGTTAAGATTCAGCAAGCAATCCACAGATCCTATGCTTATAATTTCTTCAAGAAACCACATCAGAAAATGAGGCCAGCTGTCACCAGTGTGAGTCTTGGAGATGCTCAGCAAAGAACACCGGACTCGCTGAAGACATACCTGGATGTGGATTGGGTGGGACTACGAGTTAGATGAGAAGGAGTTTCAAGGACTCCTCTGGGCAGAGTGACCTCTGTTATCCAGTTTGATGAAGTCTCAGCTATTGTGGTGCTGAGTCCGCAAACTGGGAAGGGGAGGGCTCGACAGAGCACTTCTACCCAGAAGATATCCTCACCTCTGGCCCTCACTTGGACAACTCAGTGTCCCCTGTAAGTCTCTGGTGCCCTCTGTGCAGCCAATCAGGCACTGGTGTTCAGAGTGAGCGGATCCATCACCACGAAAGTCCACTCATGGACATAGCCTCTTTAAGAAATCTTCGATGTCCCTTCTGTATCTTAAAAAGTGAATATACTCAGATAACCAAAACCACTGAAAAGTTTTAATCTTTGCTTTACTGATTTTTTCCTCTCTTGTTTTTTTATTTTCATGATTGTTTCATTCTGTAACAAAAGCAGAGGAAAAATAATCCATTCTTGACAACTTCATTACTATTTGATACTGCGACTTATAAATAACATTGATTCACTGAGAATTACTAATAAGTTAGTAATTTAGTTAAAACTTAATAGGAATCTCTCTCTAACATTTCTTTTTCTCTCAAAGTATAAGGCGAAAGACTGGTCTGAAATGATACATGTGTCTTGGTGAAAAGAGAAGTCAGAGATGAAGAAGTCACAAGAATCTGCAAGTGATTAGAAAGAGTGCATTATATTTAATATTTCCTTTCCTGTTTAGGTTTCACCATTTGTTTTAAAGATGCTCAGTATTTCATAGTGACATCTGAAGGAATATTAAGCAGATACCCTGAATGAAGAGGAAGAACAAAGATTTCCAGGTCTCTTACCTAGTTTGTATCTAATAGCAGAGACCTCTTATTTTAAAAAGGCAACTGTGTAATTTTATTCCTCAGGGTGTTTACTTACTAAAGTTCAAACATATATTTCATTTTCATCCATTTACAGAGATTCGAGTGGCTATGATGGTTACTGGCACACAGCCGACTCTTGAAAAATATCTTAATTGATAAATAGATGGATGGATGAGTAGATGGATAGATGGAGATTAATCATTACTTCCTTCATTTGGCTTCTTCACTACTCACCGAAGGTAGTGCCATTGAAATTGTTCTCAACATATCCAACCTGAAATTTACCTCTTCATTATCTAAAAAGTAAATGTCCTTTAAGAAATAAATTTTTAAAATGTAAAGAATTGCGCAACTCCACAAAATGTCATTCCCATTGCATTTTGTGTAAATGATGATGACCCCTGGAGAAGTTCAAAGAAGCAGCCTGACAAGGTGGGAAATTTAAATTCTTCAAAAATAGTCATTCACATACTAACACTCAATATATGTTTCACATGCATTATTCAATGAAGTTCTCCAACTCTGTAAGGCAGATATTATTAACAAAAATTAAAGATGAAAAACTGAGGCTCAGTATAACTAATTAATTTACCCCAAATCAGCGACTATCTGAGCAAGAATTTCATCCATATCAAATGCTTCTACTTTTCCATTACATTGCAATAGTCTCTCTGTAAGGCAGTAAACTAGTTCATCTTGTTTTAATTAAAGAATTTACCTAAATGTAACAATATTGTTTTACACCTAAGATTTCCACCAGTCCATTCAAAATAATGACAATTCTTTGTAAGTTGGAAATGTGTGAAAGATTATATTTCCAGCTCCCAGTTGAAAATGATAAATATTGATAAGTAGCAACTGGTCTCATTAAAATGACACCAAGTTGACATGGAAGTAACCAAAGTGTCCTACGATAGATGATTGGATAAAGAACTGTGGTACATATATACATGGAATATTAGTCATAAGAAGAGATGAAATACTGGCATTTGCGACAATCTGGATGGACCTCAAGATAATCATGCTAAGCAAAATAAGCCAGACAGAAAAAGCTAAAAATCACATGATATCACTTATATGTGAGCTATAAACCTAAAAGCAACAAATGAACAGGACAAAGAGAGACTGATGGACATGGACAATAGACTAGTGGTTACCAGAGAGTAGGGGGGAGGGTGAAGAGAAGAGGTAGACGTGGTAAAAGGGGTCAGATATGTGTTGACATAAAGAAATCTAACTATGGGAGGTGAACAGTGTAAATATATACTGTTTAAGTGTACATATATATATGTACATATATATATACTTACGTGTATATATATATATGTACATAAGTGTACGTGTATATATATATTAAGTGTACCTATATGTACATATATATATATACACATACATACATACATGCACACACACACACACACGCTTTCTGTTTACATATATGGTGCATTACTTTAAACTTCCCTTTAAAACTTAGATCTTTAACAGTTTATTAATCCTATCGCCCAAGCATTAACTTGGGTAAACTTTCCGACTTTGAGTACCACAGAGAAAAACTTTTATCCCTAGCACACCCAGGAGTTTTTAAGCATGCCCAAGAGAAGCTATAAAGAAAGAGTTGCAAGAAAATATAAAAAGAAAGAACAAATCACTACTATAAATTGTCCTTTCCAATATCAGGAGAAAGTTTGCAAAAGCATACAATTAATTCTATGTAATTCAGGTGAATAGAAACAGTAGTCATCCAAACGTTTTGTCATGAGCTTTCAATAAATAAATATCAACCACCAAATGTAACTCATGGACAGATCACTGCACACTTAAAACCATTATTAATCTACTCATGGAGAAGTCTATCCTTTCTTAAATCAAATTAGCTGGAAGATTTCACAGCAGAAAGTAATCTAGTACGACAGATCTGTTTTCTAGATTTATGCAAAGGTAGAAAATCAAAGATTGTGTCTACAGCTATTTAGATTAATCAAAATATTAAAATTGTATCTATGGCTATTTAGAAGTAACTACTGGCATTATCACTCATTTTAACATAAAAAGTGGATCTATTCTAAAATAATTGTGCAAATGTTTGACTAAATAAAATGTGTTCTCCCAGAGTGCGAGGGGGATGGGGTTTATAGAGTGAAAGAAAAAAGAAAAAGTAAAAACAGATCCTTTTCCCTTCATTTATCTCAATGAATTAAGTAAAAGACATTGAAGCCCAAAAAACTAAAGACAGAAGACAAAGCTTGGTGAAGTTATAAGGATGTTAACTACGTATTAACACTGAGTCAGGCAGTAATTACTAATTCTCCTTATTTATTTTAAGGCTTTGTAAAATAGCAGAAGCAAAAGAGGATGGAAGATATGTAGGATCAAAAAATATGGATATACTCCCATAAGTATAGATGTGGCTTCTGAAAATTTTCAGAAATCCTTCTTTATCTATGCCATATTGGGAACAGTTAACATAATGTAGATATACTGATAAGATAAAAATTCCAACCATGTAACAAAAATGCAGTTGACAACTTGTATATTATGCAATTATGACAGTCATTTTATTACTGTTATTAATTTATTAGTATAATTGCAATTTTTTCAATGTCATAATTTGATAATAAAGGACTTGTCATTACTAAGTTAACCTCCGAATATCTCTGACCTCAGGGGAGGTAGTTGCATGCTTTCAGTCCCAAATGAGCTGTCAGTTACCACAATGACATTTTGATGACTACATTATCTTGTAATTAAATGCCTCAACAAACTTCTGCTTTTGATTGACAAGTAGTTAAGACTACCATTGACCACAGGGCAGTTTCTTCATATTTCAAGAATAATTTTCTTTGTATTTCAAGAACATTTGGGGCACTAAAGCAAGGAAACATGGTTTTAAAAATTAAAATGCCTTCAATAATATATTTATTAATCTTTATTTGTCACTGTTAAAAACAAAGAAAATCATGCTGTGATGTTTATCGGTTGCCCAACCCATCGTGTTACAGTGAAAACGTTAAGAAATTTTTATCTTGTTAATATTATAGAGCATATAGAATAATTTCATTACTCTTCTCTCCCATGTCCAATTTTTCTATGACTGAAATCATTAAAAGCCACCTGTAATGGGTGCTTATGTATCCTTTATGATCATTATTCTTGAGTTCTATGTTAGACCAATATTCTAAGGGCAAGATAGATCACATATATGTTGTATTCCTTCTTCTCTTCCTGGTTACCTTCCTTAATACATGAACCACTAAAGGAATCCTTCTCATATTACATTGCTCACAATACTGGTATTAACATTTTCATTGTTTTAGATTGAAAGAAAACTTTCCTTAGATAAGACTAAATATTTGTTCCATTTTAATAATTTTTAAATCATAGGAAATGAATAAGCAGAAAAGCTAGCAAAGCAGAATTTTCGTGTATCACACCATAAGATTACCATAAATTATATAGTCAAGTATTCAAGTATAAAACACTGAGAATTTAAATTAAGATGAGCCACTTGGATTTTATTTTGGTTATTTTTATTATGTGGGTATTTTTTTTAATTTAAAAACCAGTACATTCATAAAATGAACTTTTGAAAAATAAGAATCTCTCATAATTAAATGTAATCTAATATGAGAAATTCTACAAGTAAAGTGAAATCCCATTAAAACCCAACATTATCAGTACAGAATTAGAGATACTTTTTACTCAATCATCATGATGCAATTTTCTTTCACAAAGTAAAAATGTATTTTTACTTTAGGAAGTAAAATTTAGTTCCTTTGAGTGTCTTCATTAAGTATTATATCTGGGATTAAAAAAATATAGAATGAGAATCTCTAAAATAGATTTCATGTTGTTACTGTCAGCAAACTGCAAATTTAATGGGAAGGCTACTTGTGTGCAAATGCATACACCCTTTCTCAAAATGCTGGCATATGGAGGAGGCCAAATGGGGAGAGATGCTATAAATGGCCCTAATTTTAAGCTGAGCTCTATATGATGTACATTATTAGGAATGATTTGCTTCTTCATTTGAACAAGCAATGACACCTTTCTCAAGTTATAGAACAACTGACTTATCAGAATGTGAAACAAATTTTTGGGAGGTATTCACCCTTTTCCCCTACTACAGGTAAAACCTGACCTAAACCATCACAACTCCAGTTACCAAATATCCTTTAGGTAATCATATCTCAACACAGAAAACTTTATGAGTTTTACAAAAATAAAATTTATGGTCATATATATTCAACAAAGGAGTACTAAGCATCTACTTTGTGATGAGCACTTTCGCAGTCACTATGTAGCTACACATCATCATCATATATACATGTCACTAGATATAAAAAAGTGTGAGTAGAATGAAAGTCTCCATATTGGGTGGTGGGGTGAAGTTGAGAGAGATGAACTCCATTGCAATGTAACATAAGAATCATAATAAAACTGCTTTTTATTTATCATGCAAAGGTTGATCCAGAGCAACTTGATTATAAAATTCAAACGTCATTATCTATTCTCCTTCAAAAAATCAGATACTGTATATTCACAGGAAAAAAAACGCATAGCTTACAAAAAGTAAAGCTTGAGACTACTAAAATATGTGGGTACAAAGTGGGCAATTATTTAAAAAGAAAAAATAAAGAACAGAATAAAGGAATAGAATAAAGAGGAACTTTCTAAACTCATATCTCAGAATCAAAAGATACAAATGAAGAAATAATTTGAAGTTGACGATGAATTAAAGAAAATACATTGATGTTTGCATTTCCTTTTAGACAATTAAGAGGTGGAATGTATTTATATTTCAACAGCACAGTTACAGTGACCAAAACAATTTTAAACAGAACTAGGTTTTTCCTCAAAATATTATGAAAATTATGTAAACCTAGTTATACATCAAAGGTGCCGAAAGACAGAAACAAATATAAAGTAGCTCAGAGATCAAATAATGTTCACTATCATTTTACAAGTTGCACCTGAACTTTGAAACTTTTTCTATGAAAATAATTCACAGACACTAAAACAATTAATCTAATTACGCCTTTTCGAGATTGGAAAAATCTCCTTTACAACAGCATTTTGACCAGGATTTAAAAACTCGTGAATAAATGTATCACCTACAAAGGACCTAGTTCATGGTTCTGTTTAGATAATACTACTCCACATAGTTATATTGTCTTTCAGCTAAAAACCAAGGTAAGTTACATAAAATGCACTCAGAGAGTTCCCTTTATTACAAAACTTCCTAAAGACATCAATAAGGCCACATGTCATTTGTCTAAGAAGCCACAGTAAGATAACAACAGAACAATCAAGAGAATCAAGAGCATTTCTCTCAAGCTTTTTAATAACAATATTCATATTATTCAAGTGCACAGAAAAAAAAATAGGATTCGAAGGAAAAGCAAATAAAATATTCCGTTTCGTTAGATTGTAAATCAGCCTTGAAAGAAAATTCTAAAAAAACAGAAACTGGAAGTAGGCTAAAAAGTTCAAAACACTAGTGAAAATTATGGAATTATATTATTTTTGACTGCAGTGACTGGATCAGACATTTTCATCTAATGATACTGCAACACACTACCACATTCAAACTTTTTAGAGCTCAGAAGGAAAATACATACACACAACATGTTCAAGAACCATGTTATAAAATGGATACATATTATATGAAAATTGATTCCTTTATACAAATGTTACTTCAGTGCTAGGCAGATGACAGTTTCATTATTGGCCAGTACTGGGTTACCTATGAAACTATCTTGTAAAGTTTGATATCACTCGACTTCCAGTCAAGATGGTGGAGTAGGTAAATGCTGTGCTCACCTCCTCCAACGACCACATCAAAATTACAACTAAATTACAGAACAACCATGAGTGAGAACCATCTGAAGACTAGCTGAATAGAAGTCTTATAACTAAGGATATACAGAAGGAGTTAACTCGAGAATAATAGGAGGGACTGAGACACTGAACTGGCTGGTCCTACACCCACAAAGTGGTGGTTAAGAAATGAGAAGGATATCTTGGCTGCAGAAGTCCCCCCGCTGGTTCCCAGCCTGATGCTGGGCTCCATGGTTCAGGGTTCCAGTGATAGGAAAAGAAGTTCCCATAACTTCTGGCTCTGAAAACCAGAGGAGATTGTGGCCGAATGAGACAAAGGCCAGCTGGAGTCTCAGGCTGTTAAAGAAACCAGGCACTGATTTACTCTCTGATGAATTCACTCAGTCTGAGACCCAGGGCTGAGAAAGAAACTCAAAAAATATCAGGGACATATGGGAAAGAACTGAATGGTCTGGCTTTGGGGTGAGGGCTAGAGGGTCAGCTTTCTCCCAGAAAAAAGTACTGGCAGAGAACATTGTTCTTTTGTTGAGCCTCCCCCAGCCCAGCCTGCAGGCTCAGGTACAGGCACAGGGAGGCTCCAAGTCTGATTGTCCAGCAACCTGGCTAACACCATTTGCCCTATCATGGTGATTTCTTGAAACCATGCTCCATCCAACTGGCGGGCCCACCCAAGCCTCTTCTGGTGGCTTTTATATACAAATGTCCTGTCTTGGCTCATACTGGGGAAGTTCCTAAAATCTCTCTTCAAAGGTTCACAAACTTCAAACAAGCAGCTTCTGGCCTCAGCGTACTCCATACCTCTTGTTAAGCATCCCTAACCTGACACTAGTGGCAGCTGGCCTTGGTTCTCAGCTTAGCCTCTCACAGGCACCTCCAAGCCCAGCATAAGTGGCAACCATCTGCAGATCACTTTGTAGCTCATACAAGGTGGGCCCAGTCCAGACACAGGCAGTGGCGACCTAGGCCTGCACCAGAGCCCCTCTCAAGAGGCCCCAGAATCAATGGTGGCCAGCTTCAGATAACACCAGAGCACAACTCAACCACCTCTAAAAATGACACCCAGAGGGCAGACTCAGCAGTACCAGAGTCCCAATAAAGCAAATCCTGCTCTTTGGGGTCAGGCCCTGCAGAACAGCACCTCCTCTGTAATCACGGCCATTCCTCACTGCCAATCAGCCTTAGAGTCAATCTCCCCCACTGAAGTACCAACAGCAATCAAGGATCAACTACAATAGGAGGACACACATAATCCACACAAAGGGTACACCTGGAGCACCTGGCTGAGGTGACCAAGGAGACTTTGCCACCAGCCCCCACAGGACACTTACTACATAAGTCCACTCTACAAAGATCGAGAGACATAGCAGCCCTACCTAATACATAGAAACAAACACAGAAAGGCAGCCAAAATGGGAAGACAAAGAAACATGTCCCAAATGAAAGAACAGAACAAAGCTCCATAAAAGAACCAAACAAAATGAAGACAAGCAATCTACCAGATGCAGAGTTCAAAACATTGGTTATAAGAATTCTCAATGAACTGAGGGGAAAAGTAAATGAACTCAGTGAGAACTTTAACAAAGAGACAGAAAAAATAAAAATGAAGATAGAAAACATAAAAAAGAACCAGTCAGAAATAAAGAATACAGTAAGTGAAATGAAGAATGCATTAGAGGGAATCAACAGATTAGATGAAGCAGAGGATCACATAGGCAATTTGGAATATAAGGTAGCAAAAAACACCCAATCAGAATAGCAACAAGAAAAAAGAATCCAACAAAATGAGAATAGTTTAAAGGACCTCTGAGACAACATCAGGTGTACCAACTTTCACATCATAGAGGTACCAGAAGAAAAGAGAGAGCAAAGAATTAAAAACCTATTTCAAGAAATAATGATGAAAAACTTCTCTGACCTGGTGAAGAAAACAGGTATACAAGCTCAGGAAGTACAGATAGTTCCAAACAAGATGAACCCAAAGAGATCCACACCAAGGCACATCATAATTAAAATGCCAAAACTTAAAGACAAAAAGACAGTCTTAAAAGCAGCAAGAGAAAAGCATGTAGTCACCTACAAGGGAGCTCCCATAAGACTGTCAGCTGATTTCTCAACAGAAACTTCGTAGGCCAGAGGGATTAGCACAAAATATTCAAAGTGATGAAAAGCAAGTGTCTACAACCAATATTACTCTACCCAGCAAAGCTATCATTTAGAATCAAAGGACAGAGTAAGAGCTTCCCAGAAAAGAAAAAGCTAAAGGAGTTCATCACTATCAAACCAGTATTACAAGAAATGTTAGAGACTTCTTTAAGAAGAAAAAGATATATGAATAATAAAATGGCAATAGCTATATATCTATTAACAATTACTTTAAATTTAAATGGATTAAATGCTCCAATCAAGATATGGAGTGACTGAATAAATGAGAAAACAAGGCTTTTTACCTATGCTGCCTACAAAAGCCTCATTTCACATCAAAAGACACAGAGACTGAAAGTAAATGAATGGAAAGAGATATTTCATGAAAATGGAAATGAATCAAATGCTGTGGTAACAATACTTATACCAGAAAAAATAGACTTTATTTTTTTATTGAATTTATCAGAGTGACATTTGTTAATAAAATTATATAGGTTTCAAGTGTACAATTTTATAATATATCTTCTTTATATTGCATTGTGTGTTCACCACCCAAAGTCAGATCTCCTTCTGTCACCATATATTTGACCCCTTTTGACTTTATCCACCTCTCCCCTCCATTCTTTTCCTCTGGTAACCACTAAACTGTTGTCTGTGTCTATGAGTTTTTGTTTGTTGCTTTTAGTTCTACGTCCCGCATTTGAGTGAAATCTCATGGCTCTCAAATTCTTCTGACTGACTTATTTCACTTAGCAAGATTATCTCAAGATTCTTCCAAGCAAAATAGACTTTAAAACAAAAGCTATAACAAGAAACAAAGAAGGACCCAGCAATTCCACCTTTGGGTATTTACCCAAAGAAACCTAAACATGAATTTGAACAGACATATGCATCCATACATTCACTGCAGCATTATTTATAATAGCCAAGATATGTAAGCAACCTAAGTATCCATCGATAGATGAATAAAGAAGTGGTACATATACACAACGGAATATTTCTCAGCCATAAAAAAGAATGAAATCTTACTTTCTGTAACAACATAAATGGACCCAGAGGATATTATGCTTAGTAAAATGTCAGACAGAAATATAAATACATTATGATCGATACAGAGAACATTTTGATGGTTGTCAGATGTGAGGGGTGTTGGGGGAATGTGTGGTAAAGGACAAAGGATTAATAAATACAAATCGGTAGTTACAAAATAGTCATGAGGAAGTAAACTACTGCATAGGCAATATAGTCAATAATATTGTAATAACTATGTATTGTGTCAGACTGGTACTACATTTATCAGGATGATCACTTCACAAGTTGTATAAATGTCTAATTACTCTGTTGTACACCTGAAACTAATATAATGTTGTATGTCAACTGTAATTGTAAAAAAATTTTTAATTATTAAAAAAATTAAAATTTCTTCTAAAAAAAGTTTTATATTTCATTCTTTGGAGACTTGTACATCTCACATTCCTTTCTGGTTTATGCTGGTTCTTCTGATATAATTATTAATAGTGTCCCTTTCCACCCTCAAAAGTGTCCCGGTTTGGAAGATAAATTATATAGTCACTCTAACATCCCATTGGCCATGTATAAATACTGAAAATTACCTACTAGAGGAAATACTTTCATATTCTCCTCTTTCAGAGATTGCCTTCTGACAGCAGTATGAGTAGAGTATGAAACATTTTCTAAGCCAACGTAATATGGTATGACTACTGAGTGTTATTACTCACAATTCAGCTACCACCAATTTTACACACTGAACCCTTGATTCACTTTCACTACTGTAATTTAACAGCTTCATACAATCTGACTGAATTACAATAAATTCTCCTTTTGTTATTACTCTTGTTGGAAAGAGATTTCATTTAGAAGGCTTCTGAAATGTTCTATATAAAATGAAATCACAGGGCCACCTATGCCTAGTACAACTAACCTCCTATGATAAGGTCGTTATATGTGTTAGTGTTTAAGCAGCTGCTCACAGACCAATACAACTGACAAATCGATATTTTACACCAGAAAGCAGAAAGGCAAGTGCTATCAATGGGTAGTGATATAGGTTGTATCAAATCATATTGGGAGCCAGATGTGACCCATGAACTGTGAACTTGGTCTTTTTCATCTCTTGGTTGAAGATCTTTTTTTTTTTCTTTAACCCTATTTTATTCTGAAAATTGAGCTACTTCTCACCCTATTGTAAGGTTACCATATTGACATCTTGTGTGAGTAGAATTGCAGGATTTTCATTGCCTTAACTACTCAGATTATGGTTCTGTATATGACTCTGAAGCTAGTAAAAGTATGTGAATGTATGTGTACATACTTTCTATATCCCTGTTTCCTGGTCCACTATCTTCCAACAAGATACTGCCAGTAACATTTAGTATTTTATCTTCTTTTGTAATCTCTACAGATCCACCACAACCTGAATTCTCAAGAATAATCAGTATAATAAAATTACTAAACTCAGTAAAATGTTGTAATAATGTCAACATATTTGTAATCAATTTCACCAGATCCTTTTACAAACTATTTTTAATCAGCACAATATATATTTGTAAATCTCAAAGCCCCCATTTGAAATCAAAAGAGCATTTTTATTCAGCTTATAGACAAACCAAAAGAAAGCACAGTAACATGGAGGATCTAATAATAAAAAGGTTAATAATAAAAATGTAAGATTATTACGATGTAAATTTGTGGGAAACACTGCCATTGATTTTTACATTTTATAGGCAAACTTGGATATATGACCTAGTAATAATAAAGATTAAATTTAACTTAAATAATTGAGGTGATACATTTGTCACAAATTATATCAAATTTGTCATGTATTAAGATATTTCACATATAACTTTCACAAACTTTTTTTGTTTAAGAAAGTCATTTTAAATTAGTATTCCATCCAACATTTTAATTAAAGGATTTTAAATTAGTATCAAATTATAATTAAAATTTAAGTCATTAAATAATTTTTAAGGATGATATCAAAACATCGTTATGGTATTAACTTTATGAAATAGAAAATTCACTGAATTACAAAGAAGTTTTAAGATATACAATAAAGCTTGTGGTATAAACTCTTTGTGGTATATTACTTCATTATATGTAAACCAGGAGGGAAAATTTTAGCAGCTCCCATGCATTCTTTATTCTGCCTTTTTAGTTCTCTCAACCCTGACTGGTGGAGATCACATTCTTTACAATATGCCAGTAGAAATGTGCAAAGTCAGGTATCTCATTAGTTTTACTATGTCCTACTGTGTTGTTTTCAATAGTCTGTGCTATATGATTAACTCAAGCCTTAAATCATTTTCTGTTCATTGAAGATGATTTTATATTTATCTTTTTGTGATAACCTTTATTGTTTTTATTAATCAATTCTTCCCCCAACACCCCCAGCCTTTCCAATACTAGATGCCTTCAGTACATACATAGTTTAAAATGTTAACATGATTGAGAATGTAATGTCAGCTCATTCTAAATCAATCCTAAAACAATGTTACAAGTCAGATTTGCAAAAGAAATGGTGCCCCTAAATCTTTTTTGGCCAGTACATTCAGCCTGAGTGTGCATTCTTACAATCATTTCCATAAAGTTCTGGAACTGGGCCTCAGTTGAAATTGCTTCCCATCTTTTTCAAAATCATATCAGTTAAAAGATACAATACATCAGGCTGCTTCCCTGTGCAATGTAGGTTTCCTCCATTTAGAAAAGTGCAGTGATTCATCAGGAATTTAACCTACAGACATTTGAAGGTCGGAGAGTACCTCTAAGGGGCTGTTGACCTTCAGCAACTGAAAGAACTAGAACTCTAGCCTCAATCAATATATATTTATCTTTCTGTTGGGACTATTACATCTGTACAAGTAATGCTGACCTTGAAACTTCTAGTGCAGGATGCACAGGAATAATGTTCCCTATAGGAAAAATTAAAAAAAAAAAAAAAACTAAAAAAAACAGGATACCTAGGTCTAAAATGCATAGTCTGTAAAGACCAAAAGAAAGTATTCTGAACATTAAAACCAATTCTGAAAGAAATAAGCACATTATTTTTATGGCACACTGAGTTTCTCTTAAACATGAATCTGGGTATAACCCCATTAGACCAGAATTTTATAATTTGGAAATGCTAAGTAGTTCTGATTTCCCCAAAGTCTGCTGATATTAAAAGCCTGGCTTGCTTTCAGGTGAACTAATCTTATTTTATTTCCCACAGTACCATAGTACTATAGATCTCTCAAAAATCATCATATCCCTTAATGAGTAAATTTATATCAAAAACACACTTTTGTTTTTAATCTGAAGAAAATCCAAATGGTGATAAGCTGAAACACTTTCTAGTAATTTTTCATTTTATCTGATGGAATATTTATTTTGAAGGAGACCTTTTCTCCCTACTAGGCATAGTATGCATTCTCATTAGAGACCGGTAGGAATATGTGTATTCTTTTAGAGCACTGACTGAGGCATCATTTAATATATAACAATGTAAGTGTACTAAATAGAGGCCAAAAGAATAAATTAAAATGTAACTAACAACCAAAGTAATGGAAATCTTAGGAGAATTGGTTGGACATCCTATTCAAATAAAGTAGGAGATTTTTTAAAAAGGAATTTCTCATTCTTTTATTTTAAAACAAAGAGGAAATTAAGATATAGAGCTAACTGAAAGTAGAAGAGCTTCTGAAAGACTGACATATCTATACATTATTAATAAAAATACATAACCTTTTATTTCTACACTTTTGTTTTCCTAAAATACACATACAGATAGCTGGGGAACTATGAAAATGTCTATGAATGACAACAGAGACATGGATGCATCATTTAAAAAATAAATAAACCTCTCTGTTATCAAATAGTTGATTTGTCTGTTGAGTGTCATGGGGTCTTCAACATGTTCTCCATTCGGATGTCATCTTTGTTACAGAGGATGACAACCACTTGGAGGAGGAAAAGAGCTCTTTTTTGGTCCTCTTTGCCCCCCCAAAAAATAATTGCAACACAGTCAACAGATACAAGAAATTAAGAGAGCCACAGACTTACAGGGACTTTTATCTGATATACAACACCTCATGTGAGTTGACATACAATTCAACTCAACAGCAATCTAAAATCTAGTTGTTCTTCAATGGTACTGATTTATGCCAGTTTCACTCTGCATCAAAAAGACCTAAAGATCTCTTCATTCTTTTAATTAAGTGTCCAATTTATTCTAACCAAAATTACCTAAGTACTGCTCATGGAAAACTGTCGTCTTCGTGTTTTTTTTTTAATTGGTTGTTGTTTTATCTACTTTCAGAGAGTAACCTTTACAATAAATTTGATAACCCTCTTATTATTTCATTATTTAGTTTTTTTTCTGAATCTAAGTTAAATTTTGTCATCTTTTACTTTTTCCCCATTTTCCTCAAAATTCCCTCTTTTGTAAAAAAAATATATACATATATTCAACATAGTAGGCATTATTTCAAGAAAGATAATAGGAAACACACTGAGCCTTTTTATAAAACTATTTTAATAAGGGCATGATAAAATTTAAGGTAGCACATTTTAGCTTTTGCATTAAAATACACTGGTTCTAGGGAATAGAATGGAAAGTTTAAAAATGCCTTTATTATACTTAAATCAAAGTGTATATTTTAGAATGCACTTTTCTTAGTGCTTCTAACATTGCCAAATTCATTGGCACCCCCATAGTAGCATTCCTTACTTTTCTCTACCTAACCAATTCTTATTCATCTCTTATGGCTCAGTTTCTCTAGAATTTCAATCTTTAATAACAATTCCTCCGAATAAACATATATTGAGTTTCTATTGTGAACAAAACACTGTGATAGGCACTAGAGGCAAATAAAATAGTAAAAATATTGTGGTACAATAATCTGTGCACAGAAAAGGGAAAAATCAAATTTAACAGTGGAGATTCATGGAAAAAGTTAGCATTAGAATTAGTCTTAAAATATTACAATTAGAAATTTGAGCAGATAGTGGTAAAGGGAACATTGTGGAGCTGAACTATCAAGCTGAAAGAACGGCATTAACACGGAGAGTCAAACAAGCTAATTTCTGAAGAACCTTGATGGAACTGTCTCATATCAATCTTTCATCTAACCTCTTGTAGCACTTGTTCACAATTTTGTGCTTGCTGTAGAGCTGCTGTGTATGTCTTGTGTGTCATGTTGACTCTACAGGATATTATAAGCTCTATGAATGCCAAATCATCTTATAGTTCTTATAAATTTCCCCTACAATATTTATTATAGCATAGGCACATAGTATACATCCAAGAAACAGTTCATTGATTCATTGATTCAGATGGAAGGTTTTATAGACATTTGTCTAAATATTAATTTGATTTATTGTGATTTTTTTTTTAAATAAGTACTATTTCCATCTTTTGGGGACCTACAAACACATAAACAGAATATCTGTATCACTTACTTGCTAAAATTGAAACACAGAAGAATTCTGCACAGAAATAAATTCAGTGGAAAACTGTGTCAAATACTGTCGAGTCTATACCCTACTTTTCTATTATCCAAATGTAATAATACATTCTACAAGTGATAATCAGTGAGTTAGAAGAAAAATTCTTAAAATCTGTGCAAGGATAAAGAGTGAAAAGATTTGCTTACCTGCTTGTCTGTCTGTTTGTTTGTTTGTTTGTTTTTTATTAAGATTATTGGGGTAATATTGGTTAAAACAATTAAATAATATTCAGGTATACATTATAATTTGACATCTGTATATTATATTGTGTGTTTACCACCCAAAGTGAGGTTCCTTCAGCTACCATATATTTGACCCCTTTACCCACTTCATCCTCCTCATACCTCCCTTTATTTGACCCCCTTTAACCTTATACCTAATCCCTCTTCCTCCACCCCCTACTCTCTGGTAACCACTAGTCTATAGTCCATGTCCATGAGTCTCTGTTTGTTCTGTTCATTTGCTGCTTTTAGATTTATATCCCACATACAAGTGATATCATGTGATTTTCAACTTTTTCTGTCTGTCTTATTTCGCTTACCATGATTATCTCAAGGTCTATCCAGGTTGTCGCAAATGGTAGTATTTCATCTCTTCTTATAACTGGGTGATATTCCATTGTATATATTAGCCAATCATCTATTGTAGAACACTTTGGTTGCTTCCATATCCTGGACACTGTGAATAATGCTGCTAAGAAGATTGGTGTGCAAATATCTTTTCGGATATGGGTTTTCAAGTCTTTGTGGTAAATATCCAGTAGAGGGATTGCTGGATCATATGGTAGATCAATCCTTAGTTTTTTGAAGAAACTCCATGCTGTTTTCCATAGTGGCTGTACCAATTTGCGTTCCCACCAGCAATGTTATGAGGGTTCCTTTTTCTCTGCATCCTCTCCAACACTAGTTATTGATTGTCCTGTTGTTTATAGCTATTCTAACAGGTGTGAGATGGTATCTCATTGTGGTTTTGATTTGAATTTCCCTAATAGCTAGCGATGTTCAGCAAGTTTTCCTATATTTGTTGGACATTTCTATGTCCTCTAGGGAGAAGTGTCTGTCCTCTGCCCTTTTTTTGATTGGATCATTTTTTTTTCTGTTGTTATTGAGTTGTATGAGTTCCTCGTATATTTTGGATATTAGGCCATTATCGGAGGTGTTGCTTGCAAATATATTTTCCCATTCGGATGGTTGTCTCTTTACCTTATTGATGATTTATTCTGCTGAGTGGAAGCTTTTTAGTTTGATGTAGTCCCATTCATTTAATTTAGCTTTTACTTCCCTTGCTTTTGAGCTCAAATTCATAAAATCCTCTTTAAGTCCAAGGTCTTTGAGTTTCGTTCCTATGTTTTCTTCTACACATGTTATTGTTTCATGTATTATATTCAGGTCCTTAATCCATTTTGAGTTAATTTTGGCGTGTGGTGATAGACAATAGTCTAGTTAAATTCTTTTACAGGTGGCCTTCCAGTTTTCCCAGCACCATTTATTGAAGAGGCTTTCCTTTCTCCATTGTATACTTTTAGCTTTTTCATCAGAAATTATTTGCCCATATAAATATGTGTTTACCTCTGGACTTTCAATTCTGTTCCACTGCTCCATGTTTCTGTCTTGCTGCCAATAACATTTTGTTTTGATAACTGTCGCTTTGTAGTATAATTTTAAGTCTGGCAGAGTGATGCCTCCAGCCTCGTTTTTTGGTTTTTGGTTTTTGGGTTTTTTTTTTCAGGATGGCTTTGGAAATTTAGGGTCTTTTGTGTGTCCATACAAATCTGATGATTTTTTATTCTATTTCTTTAAAAAATGCCAAAGGGATTTTGATGCGGATTGCAAAAAATCTATATAATATTTAGGTAATATGGTCATTTTAACTATGTTGATTCTTCCAATCCGAAAACACGGAATACCTTTCCATTTATTTGTATCTTCCTCGAGTTCTTTTAATAGAGTCTTCTAGTTTTCATTATATAGTTCCTACACACGTTTCCTTAAATTTAATCCTAGGTATTTTATTCTTTTTGTAGCAATAGCAAAAGGAATTTTTTTTCCACTTCTATCTCTGACACTTTATTGTTAAAGTATAGGAACGCTACGAATTTTTGAACATTGAATTTTGTAACCAGAAATTTACTGTATTTGCTTATTGTTTCCAGTAGTGTTCTTGTGGAGTCTTTAGGGTTTTCTGTATAGAGAATCATTCCACCTGAAAATAGTGACAGTTTGTCTTCTTCGTTTCCTATTTGGATGCCTTGTATATCTTTC